>NC_060145.1:1557651-1860681 GCF_021461385.2 Schistocerca piceifrons
TAGTCCAAAACCTGAACTGTTACTGGAAGGTAATTGCGTTGGTAGGGTTCTGAACGATCTCTTACCCTTTTCCACTGATGGGAAGAACCAATCATTTGCATGGATCAGTCTGTTGTTGAGAAAAGAGTTTGTTGAAATGTTTCCCTCGATACAAACTGTACTGACAGGAAGTATATCCAGTGACCGGTTGGATCTGTAGAATTTATTAGACTCCATCTTCTAAACCTGTCACTCTGTGAAACCTAGTAGCCATCCTACTGATTTTTCCTGGTTAAAGGCAGTCGTTGCACTCTTCTTTATTTCAGATTTAAGTTTATTGATATTTACAAGTAGCGCAACCCCTTTTCCAGACCATTCTAAAGACTTATTTTAAATCGTCAATACTGTATGTACAAGATTCTATTTCCACAATTTCTTTTCCACCATTATTTTCCAGATGAAGCTTATGTTAGTCTCTGTGATATTTGGAATGTCTCTGGACAGTCCAATCAGTGCAGTGTTCCACTCCCAATTGCTTAAATCAATCACTGGCAAGTAATTCTCGCATAATATTGATTATCGATCTTTTAAGGTAAGAGTATACATTGCATCTGAACCTCAACTGACGGGTGGCTGGTTAATGCACCTCCTTATATACAGGGTGGTCAGAAATTCCCTTTACAGACTTCTAGGACATGTAGAGATTAGTGAGTACATGACATTTTGAATAGAAACCCATGTCCATAAACGTATCGTTTTCGGTCTACGACAGTTTCAATGCACATGATTATCTCATCCACACCCACGTGAGGAATGTACTTAGGCGTGACCCAGTACAATTGTTGCAATCCATTAGAAAAGAATACTGTCTCCTTCCGTTATTACTTACGCATTTGCATTACAACTTACACCTTATGGTTTACATTAGTCGACAACAACAAGAACCCTGCATCTACGACACCAGCCGCAACGTACCGATGCATTACAGCAGCGGCTCGCTGTGGCGACCACCGACGTTGTTGCACACGTTGTACCCCCGAGGCATGTCCTGGTACACTCTCGACATCCCCACCTGGTGTCTCTTCAGTGTCTTGTGCAGCGGCCAGAACTCGTGCCAGCAGATCTTCTTCTGTCTCTACAGGTGTCTCGTCAATTAGGGGCTTCATACGCCCCCACAAGAAGTAGTCCATAGGCATTAAATTCGACGATCGTGGCGGCCACGCGGTTGGACCACCACGGCCTATCCATTTTTCACCATACCGTCTGTTTAGATGTCTCCGGACAGCCAGTGAAAAGTGAGGCAGTGCTCCATCATGCTGAAACCACATTTCCTGACGGACATTCAATGGCACAGCTTCCAAGAACGGGGCCAGTACGTGTCGTAGTAAGACTAAGTATGCGGGACCTGTGAGCTTGGATGGAAGGAGGTATGGTCCAGTCACATGACCGTCCAGAATATCTGCCCACACGTAAATTCCAAACCTGTCTTGAAATCACTGAACATGCGTGGCATAAGGGTTTTCGTCCGCCCAGACATGACTATTTCGAGCATTCAGAAAACAATCCCTTGTGAACCGACATTCATCTGTGAAGAGAACTCGACGTGGAGACAAGGGCGCGTCGATGCAACGGTGCAGGAACCGTGTGCAGAGAGCGACGCGTTGTGGAAAGTCTGCTGGTCCCATAGCGTGTACCCTTTGTAAGTGGTACGGATGTAATTGTTGCTCATGCAGGATGTCCAAGACGGTACTGTGACTAACAGCCATTGAACGCGCAACTGTTCGCGAACTCGTTGACGGGCTATCTTCAGTGCGACGCTGTACACCTTCTTCTTCAAATTCGGGAGTGCGGCGTCGTCGTGGAGCACCACAGTCCTGCCTCCTCACGGTGAAGGTAGCCGTTTCTCGTAGCCGTTGTGTAACTTGGGCAAACAGTGTGTGCGATGGAGGGTGACCGTGCGGAAAACGTTCGTGGTACAGCCGACTAGCAGATTTTCCGTTACCTCCAGCTTCGCCATACACAAGGAGCACGTCTGTGTATTCCGCAAGCGTGTACTGCACCATGTTTCCTCTATCGGTGATGCACAGGTATTGACTCGGTCTCACAGCAAGGCGGACAATAAGTGACATCTGGGGACCGTCTGACGTAGTACACGTCATCGCGTCTACCCTGTTGCATACCAGGACAGGGAACTCTGAGACTTTTCTCTTGTCCTAAGCAAACGTTGACGAGGTACACATCTGAATTGAAACTTTCGCAGAACGGATACGATACGATTCCGGACATGGGTTCCTATTCAAAATGTTCTGTACTCACTACCCTCTACATGTCCTAGAAGTTTGTAACGGGAATTTCCGATCACCCTGTATATCCTTCTTGATAAACGTTGGCGGAACATGCCTGCATAAGTAGGTATTAAAGTCTTGGTAGAGATGACAATTGTAGAATATATGCCTTCTGTCGGTGAAGTATCGTTGTAACTCTTCTGGTGGCTGCAAGTCTCCAAATGAGTCGAAATGGTACATATTATTTGTGTTTTCTTAACATATGCCACCTTTATCACCTAAAATACGACTTGAAGCATGACGTCCTGGGAGACCTTTATGTTTTGCGTATGCAATGTCTTGATCCAAACACCCCTCGTGAAGCAGGTTAATACCTTATCACCATTAGCCAAACGTTTTGAAGCTTTGTACGAGGTCCATAGTAATTATACCCCGGAATGTGCAATTCGATGGGAAGTTTTTGCGAATACCATCATCTCCTATAAGGCATTTCCTATCATGCATGTTATGCTACTGTGCTGTCTGTGTTCTATGCACCGCATTATACAGCGTCAATCCATCTGTTTAGTGTTGCAGCAAGCCATTTAACTAGCGCTCTGTTCCCTCGATGTCTTATGACACGTCCCATGAGAAACACGTGTGGTTCTGTTATCTGAATTTCCTCGGTGTAAGACCATCCTGAAATTTCAGTGCCACTGCTATTTTTTAAGATGTAATTTCTGGGATTTGTTCTGTGTAGTTTGGAAACTGTGAATATCTCAGTCGACCAGTTTGGGAGGCATGACTTCTCAAATTCTGCGTTGTGTGTTGAGATACGTATCCAATCATCCACATTAAATTTCTCTTGGGTTGATCCAGCATTTTAATACGATGCTGCACCATATCCGTGCTGAAAATCGATGGGTCTCATATTTATTATGCTATGTTTGGTTCTATTACACTGTGAAATTATTTCTGGGAGGACATCGGTCCATTTGTGTGATCTACAAAGATTAAAACGCATACATATTTCTTATTTTATTGCTCTGTACATATGTTTCACATTGTCTTCAGTTGCTTGATTGTTGAGCAGTGATGTATCCCATACGCCGCAACACGGTCTTCAAACACCTATTGTAAAACTCTTCACTGTGATTGGTTTGAAGGCTGTCTGGGCTTGGATTCATCTCTGACTTCAACGCATGCTGAAACACCTCCGTGACATTTCTCCCCATTTTTGTTTTAACAGGTAAGGCCAAGGAAGATTTGGAGTATGTATCAATAACCATCAAAATATACTTGAATCCATTATTCTCATGTGAATGTTCCCTAATATCTACAAGATCAGCCTTTCATGAGTCATCTAAACCTTTAATCACAACATGTCTGTGACGATATACAGGGTGTACATATAGTCTGGGAACATTTTCAATTATTTATTGGACAAGAACCAAACATATGTCATTTTGAAGAGACACTGAAAGTTTTTTCATGTGTACCGCCACAGCGTAGTTTGGTAATTTGCCGATAGTCAGCGTTAGTCGCAAACACGGCTAGTTTAGGTGTGGAGCGAGCTTTCTGTGCGTAGGGAGCTCGACAAAAACAAGTGTGCTACAGCTGTTCAACGGATGTTTAGAACCACGTATGGTAAGAAGCCACCAACAAGCAAGGCCATTTACCACTGGCACAACAAATCCGTTACGACGGGTTGCTTGTGCCCGGCAAAGAGATGCGGACGTCTCAGTGTGAGTAAAGTGAAAACTGTACGGGTCATTCTTCTTTTCTGAGAGCACTGTCACTGGATATTCCTGCTTCGATATGCTGCGGCAATGGCTGAAGCCTCAAATACAATCGGGCTCTCCGTTCAACTTTCAGCAGAGTGGGGCTCCATCCCAGTTTCATTGTGAAGTTGGTGGGTGTCTGAACACTGAGTTGCCGCATGGGTGGATCGGCCGTGCTACAGAAGCAGACAGCTGTTTCACGAAATGACCTCCCCGATCACCAGATCTCACTCTGTGTGACTTTTTTCTGTGGGAACACTTTAAAGATCTGGTGTATGTACTGCCACTACCACGTGATAGAGATAGTATGGGAAGCGACTGCCACAGTCGTTGATGCAATGCTGGGACGGGTATGGCAAGAATTCGATTACTGTATTGACGTCTACTGGGTCACTCATGGTTCGTACATCGAATGTTTGTAAAAAAACTTTCAGAGTTTCTCTTCAAAATGCAATATGTGTGAAATCTGTACAATATTTAGTTCTTGTGCAATAAATAATTGAAAGTGTTCCCGGACTTTATGTACAACCTGCATTTTGTGTACTGGTTTGTGCAGTTGTCGAACTACCCTCTCCATACTCACTGTATTATACCCCCATCTCTAAGCTCTGAAACTGTTGAGATAACCTCGTTCAAATGAGTGGTGTTGCCCACAGCTGCTGATACCATGAGCAGTCATAGTCAATTTGTTATCTCATTGGGGTAGTCGTGGTATGTATACTGAGGGGGCTGACTGGTGACTCTTTTATGCTGAATGAGAGTACCACCACCATTGCTATGCCGACAGTCTAATAGTAATAGTTTTTAAGGTCTCTGTGTTTCGCACTGTGTTGGCAACCTGCTTTCCTGTGGCTGCTGCTCAGTTGTAGTATTTCACCACACATCTCCAGATCTTTGGGTGAGGGTTGAGGGTTTTAGGAAAGGTCCAGTAGATCCAGTGTTCTTTGAAATTCCCTATTCCCCATCTGTATTGTTTTCTCATTTAAAGTTATGGGCTGTGTGCCCAACATGTATGGTTTTTCACCACTCGCACCGAATGTTTTTTTCTTTCCTAGCGTTGCCATGACAGTTAATGGAACCAGCAATAGCATCATCGTTGTCATTGTGCAATTTCACTGAGAGTTCACTGAGAGATTCAGTGACTGGTTTAAACGTTTCTCTCAGTGTCTGCTCTCGACCCAAATGTCCTAACCTAAGCAACTGTAACTTCTCTTGGGCAACCTTCTGTGTAGCGAAAGCCTTATGCTTAGTCGACATCTTGCTGTATACAAAGCAGGCTGCTTCACACGCTGCACCATGTATACATTTCATTCAACCTTTACAGCTAAGTCATTTAATTTCTCTTCAGTTCCATCAGCCTTTACAGCTAAGTAGTCTACTTTCTTTCTCAGCATGATGTGGGTGTACATCTCTAATTCCTTAATTCTAACATCTAATTCGTTGATCAGTCCCTGAAGAGTCTGGGCATATGTCTCTAGGTCCTTAATTTTACGATCGAGAGACTGGAATTTTTCCATCTATGTACAGATTCATTCTCTGTCTATGCATCCCCGTCCTAAGCAGGCTGTGTGCTTGACATACATGTGAGCTTCAACTTGTACATGGTATGATGTATATTAACATACTCATCACTCTTTACATTGCTGTATAGACAGAAACTCCTGGAATTTCTGTCTGTACCTGCTGTCATTTAGTTTTCTTGATTTACCTATAACTGGAAACCTGTATTGTGTGTGGTTCCAGCAATCTATGGATATCATTACAATATTATTGAATGACATGTCAGTTCCTACATGTGGCTGGTAATTGTTTTTTAGATTCAAATTGTCTTGTCTGAAAGCTATAATGAGATTTGCCTTTCCCTCACCAACTGTTTTGGGATTCTGGAATATGTCTAACTCTACTAAAATACGTCAATACCCAAATGACGACCAAAACAAGAAATATCATAGAACTTTATTTTGGTTTTCCACAGCAACACCATCAAATACAATCATTGTGTTAGGCTTTACTTTTTCTGATGGGGAGATCTGACTGCTTTGACTGAATGTCATACATGTTGCACCATGTACATCATGCAGTGTCCTTTGCAGAAGATGGTGCCTGAGTTGAAACAGCGTTCTTGAAAATACACATATATCTCAAAACAGACTCCATCTGGGTCTGTTGATAGTGACATGAGAACATTTGTCTTGCTGCAGCTAGATGGACCTACAATTATCATTCGTATATTCCATTCATCTTCTCCTTCTTCTTCTTCTGCACCATCACAGTACCTAACTTACTACAAAGTCCTGATGCTTCACCCACCTTGCCATGATACTACATCAGGTTTTGGTGTGCAGTGGGCTTTTTTTAGAAAAATGAACACTTGTAATAATAATATGTATAACCACTATAGCACAATTCTCTTACCAACTGAGCCACCGTGGCTACAATATAATGAGAGAGTTATGAAGTAAGAAATAACATACAATTTACATTTCAGCAATGATACATAGACTGCATTACATTCACAACAAATGGCACTGATTCATTTTTTACAGTAGTTCCCGAATAACTGTTTCTGGTATGCACTAAATTCTGCGTGTATTTCTCTCAAACTGATGGGCGTTCCTTTAGCTTCTTCTTGTGACAACATATTGATACACTGTTCTAAATCGTCTGTATGCTCACTGTACATTTGTTTATGCACAGTTTGAATATACGGGAACCCACAGTTCAGTCTTTCCAGCATAAGGGATAGCAACATCCATAGGCCGAACAAGTTGTGATGGTGGAGTGTTGCCATTGTAGAACATATGCCTTCTGTCGGTGAAGTATCGTTGTAACTCTTCTGGTGGCTGCAATTCTCCAAATGAGTCGAAATGACACATATTATTTGTGCTGACACGCATGGATGTGTGTAATGTCATTAGGTTAGCTAGGTTTAAGTAGTTCTAAGTCTAGGTGACTGATGACCTCAGTCCCATAGTGCTTAGAGCCATTTGAACTATTTTCATTTGTTGGTTGATGTAGGGTTCTGCATTTCACAGTTCATATCTTTCCAGCTCTGTAAACTCCACTTTAACATTTCTCAATGCATTTTCACTCTCTAACACAACATGCCAGTCACTCCACTGAAGCTTCTATACCAAATTTAAGCGCTTTGAACCACTAGCTGTTAAATTATAAGTTGAAGTGAAAAGCAGTAGAGCACTGGGAGGAATCAGCAGCTTCTCATCCACCACATCAACGCTCTATCTGTGCAGTAATATGGGAATTTTCTGGGATGGTGTGTATATCAGTGACCAGGTCTGACCTGCACCATGTAATGTAGAACCCCTAGCAAAGTTCTTCTGAGAGCTGCTGACTGGAATGGATAACAGTACCTTGTTGTCCTGCTCCAACATGCTTGTCAGATGCACTACAGGATATCATGGTGCTGCTACTGCCACTGAATGTATGCATGCCTCTGAACGTGTGGAACCTGCACAAACAAAGTGGTGTAGAACAGGCTTTGTCTGACTACTAATGGAAGCATATCATTCAACATGGGAAATGACAAGCATAATCTTCTGTTACAGTGTGGCAAATGAAAGCTGCAGTCTTGCCTGGACCCTCTATACTTGAAAATATCCGCAATGCAGGGTACAATATGCACACATATTTAATATTTCACACAAACTTTTTAAAATACAATCTGATTTGATTAGAATTAATGTGTGCACTGCACTTCATTCATAACTTTCAATATGGTTTACAATAACAACGCTAACATAAGTTTTCTGTATGCTATATCCACGAACAGTGACTAAGGACTGTGTCCTCATTTTTGCAGGTCGCTGTAGAAGGGATGTGTTTCAAAGTAGCGAAATTAATAAGTGCTCTTAGCTCTCAATGTACGCATGTATTACTGGACATTTTTCTTGGTTTAATCGATGCTACCACCTGTCAAAATATGGAATACTTCATTTTTTAACACAATATACATGACAAAGAACAGCTGCATACAAAGATACTGATTTTTTTCTGCCAATAGATGTGATTGCAGTTAAGATGATTGTTTCCTTTAGATTTCACTGGTGACTTGTATGCTGAATATAGCTATACCTGCTAGATTACTTTTGAAATAAGTAAACTGTTTGAGGGCTCTAAACACGTTATATTGTAAATGAAAACCACATTCGTGACTAAGGACTGACGCTCATTAATTCATACACTCTAAGAAAAAAAAATAGACGACGCACATCGAAAGAATTATCCGAATAGGACGGAAATCGGTAGACGTGACGTACATATGCAGACAAAGAAATAATAAAACTTCAGAAAAATGAAATTGAATGATTCATTCAGTAGATAAGTGTTCACAAATTGAGCAAGTCAGTAACGCGCTGGTCCACCTCTGCCCTTTACGCAAACAGTTGGCACTGATCGCTAGAATTGTTGGATGTACACCTGAGGGAAATCGTGCCAAATTCAGTCCAAATGGCGCCTCGGATCGTCAAAAGCTCATGCAGGCTAAAGGACCTTGCCCATAACGCTCCAAATGTTCTCAGTTGGGGGCAGATCTGGCCAAGGTTGGGTCTGTCAACCACGAAGACAAGCAGTTGAAATTCTCGCCGTGTGTATGCGGACGTTATCTTGTTGAAATGTAAGCCTAGGATGGCTTGTCATGAAGGGCAACAAAACGAGGCGTAGAGTACCGTCGATGTACTGCTGTGCTGTAAGGATGCTACAGAAGACAACGGAAAGGTCCTGCTATGAGAAGAAATGGCACCCCAGGCCGCCACTCTCGGTTGTGGGGCGAGGTGGTGTCCCACCACTGTCTGGGACGTCTCCTCCAGACACGCCCTCGCTGCTCACTGGGGTCCTCTTCGGTGCGGGACCCACTACTGAAGACAGTGAGCTGAAGACGTGTCTGGAGACGCACAGACATGTGGGGATTCTGACGTCCAAACGCGCCAGTCGAATAGAAGTTGACACTATATTCCTCTGGAGGTGATCTAAAACTCTATAAATCAATGCCAAGTACCACCTGCATAACGACCAGAGGTGGACCAGCACGTTATTGACTTGCTCAGTTTGTGAAGCTCTTTCTCTCGAATAAATCAGCCAATATTTCTGAAATTTTGATCATATATACGCACATTTTAACAGTGAAAACACGTATATTTTAGCATTATTTCCATCCGGATAATTTATTTGTAGTGCGTCATTTCTTTTGTATTAGGGTGCATTTTCGTACTGTGTGTGAACAGTAAGCAGAGGGATTGCCAGGGTAGTCTGCAGGGAGTGGAGGAAGGAAGCCCCCCCCCCCCTAGCGGGGCCGCCCACACGTTGCCGCCCGCGCCGCCCCCCGCCAGTCAGCCCCCGCACCATTCGTTCACGTCGTTCATCAGCCGACTTGACTGAATCGAGTTGTCGAGTAGTTGTCCTTTCCCATGTAGCACGCGCATCGGCGTCATCGTATTTTATACATTTCTGTCTGGCACATAGATAGCTAACACATACCTTCGATAAAGGTTTCAGCCATTCTAGTGACCTCGATACGTTTTTCTGTCTGGCATTTGGCATTGTCTTGTATATGTGTATAAGCAGTTTAAATAAAACTTCCTCAAACTTTGCATGTGACTTGATTATTTTTTGTTACGGTAAAAATAAAGGTAGCTCAAGATATCTTTGGCGCCCCCTCCTTGAAGTTTTTCTGTATCCGCCACTGGGTGTAACACAGCAACACGGCGGACAACAATGACTAGGTCACATAGTGTTGTCAGGCAGGCAATGTTGGCTGCAACCAAAAACAAACGACTAACTGGTTGAAGTCTTCCGACTTCTACCAGTTCAGGACTAGAAAGTTGATCAGCCAGCTTATAGTTATCGCATTTTAGATTCTTACGTTTTTGCTCATATTTCCTGTTTTGGTGTAAGGTTTTACAGCTATTTTAATACGGAATACCTTATAATGTGGCATCATTATTATAGATTCACAGCATTTTTTGTCTTCAGTTATCAGAATATCACGGACTTGACATTATTTCTTGTCACGGACATTTTAACAATTTACCCCGCAATCAGGCATTTTGTTAGAGTAAGTCGGGTAAGTCGTTACATAAGGCGTACGGATCAAGCATTGGTCAAAATGTTATAGTGTTGTTTACTGTTGACTTCCTTTACATGTATTTGTTATCGATATTATAGAAATGTTTTTTTTTTTTTTTTTACATACTACTGGTAATCTGACATTTTCAGGAGTCTCTACTACTCTGATACACCATCTTCAGTTCCATTACCACAAATGCATTCTTGCAAATGTAATATGTATCAAAATTTGTGTAATAACCATGAGAAGTTTCTTCACAAGTAGTTCACTGAAACATTTTTATAGATTGTGCTGATTTGGAATAGGGCTCAACACACGCAATACAGAGCCAGTCGTGAGATGATCTCTCTAGCTGCACACTTTCCTTGTGCTTCTTTGTCTTAGTGCTCGTTTTCTCCCTTGAACCGACAAATAGCTTTCTTTTTATTGTAGCTTCATGAAAAGTATTCCACGTTTACTATTGGCCTCCCTCTCTGAAAAACGAGCCATTACTTTTTTTTCCCAATTCGTCATAAGTTTCTTGTAGCATTCTGCCTCTGCTCGTCTTCTTTTTGTAATTTCTCATTTTGTCTTCGCAAGGAAAATACATAATAAGAAACTGCACATGACAGATGGTAGGTTTTTAGATCTAAAAACTAGCCCCAGTGAAATTGTAACAAGTTGCTTCAGATATTGCCATTTCATGTTCTGGTACAGAGAAGCATCAATTTTCAATTGTAGAGAAATTTTAAACGTTTTGTCACTCACATGAAGTTAAGACTTCCACATTATACAGCTCTTGCACTGATCAGAAAGATTATAAAAAATACAGCGGGAAGGAAAAGTTACCAACGGAGTTTCCTCTCGCTCTCTCTAATGCAGATAGTCCGCCCTAGAGCTGCACCTACCTTCACAGCTGAATCCCTCCAGCAACTGGCTGGCGAGCTGTCCTATCAGGTGCTGCCATCCACTGGAAGGAAATTGCATTGCTACCACCGGTTAATTCGTAGTTCTCATGTAACAAGCTGCCCCGTGAAACAACTACAGTCTGATTAAAATTACTTGCGGCTGACATCGGTCACTTGCCGCCACGTGTTGCTACATCGGCGACCGCTCGGCTACAGGCGGCACGCAGACGCGGCGGATCACTTCACAGTGCTCAACTGCTGTTCATACGAGGTGTGATTGGAAAGTTTTAGGAATGGGCTCGTATTTGTTCACTGGCGGTACTTACATGCTACTGTGATGCATCTCCTCCAAAATAGTCCCCTTCTGACTGAACACACCGACTCCAACGGTGTTTCCACTTTTGCAAACATTCCTGGAATTTTTTTCCTGAAGTGTGGTAAGACGCCCTCCGTATTTGCCTGGATGTCTTCAATTGAGTCAAATCGCTTCCCTTTCAGTGAATATTTCAGTTTAGGAAACAGGTAGAAGTCATCAGGGGCCAATTCAGGGGAATATGGCGGTTGTGGAAGCACAGGTATTTTGAATTTGGACAAAAATTCACCGATGGAGAAGGCACAATGAGCCGGAGCATTGTTATGGTGTAACACCCAACTCCTGTCTTTCCACAATACAGTCCCTTTCTTCTGTACCTTTCGCACAAATGATCAAGGACACGTTTGTAGTATTCCTGGTTAATTGTCTGTCCTCCAGGGGTAAATTCATGATGCACAGTACCGGTAGAATCGAGAAAAATCACCAACATTGTCCTCACCTTAGACCGACTTTGTCGTGCTGTTTTCGGTCGAGGTGAACCTGGAGTCTTCCACCGCGAAGACTGCACTTTGCTTTCAGGATCATATCCATATACCCACTATTCGTCACCTGTAATGACGCTATTTAACAAATCTTGGTCATTTTTAGTCTGATTAATCAGTTCTTGGCACACTTCAAGTCAGTATTGTCTCTGGTCACTTGACAACACTTTTGGAATGAATTTTGCGGACATGTGACACATGTTCAGATCTTCAGTTAAAATTGCCTGAAATGCATAGAAACTTAAGTTCATCAGCCATCTCCCTAATTGTAAGTCTACGATCAGAGCGCCCTAAGTCACGAACTTTCACAACATTTTCATTCGTTTCTTAGGTGGAAGGACGACTGGACCGTGGTTCAGACAAAAATGATTCGTGGGCATTTTCAGATTTGTTGAACCAGACAAAAACATTTGACTGGCTCATACAATTATCTCCAAAAGCTGTTTTTAATAGTTTGTAAGTATGAGAAGCTGATTTCTCGGTTATAAAACAAAATTTCACACAAACTCTTTGCTCTGTTATAATGTCCATTTTCAAGCAGACAGAATCCGGCAACAAGCCCTAACAGACCCACACTCAACCAGCTGCCACAATGAAATTAATAAAGGAAACGCAGTTTCCTGCCAGAGGGCGTTCAAGGACAAATCAATGACTCACTCCCTACCCTCCGTGTACCTGCCTGCCAAACCAGTCAGCAGTAGCGGATCCATTCTTAAAACTTTCCAGTCACACCTCATATAATGCAGAGCAGTGTTGGAAGCGACTCCCGTCACGCATGACTGGAACGCCACATTGTCTGCCCACAGTTGATTTTAAGTGACCAATGACTCAACTGCAGCAGATGAATGCACAATGTATCTGCAAGGAACGGCGGTTAACAACCTGCGGCAGAATTATTAATCACACCCACTTTGTTCACGGTGATTAAAGCTGACCTCTTCCACCAAACTGAAGACAGAAAGTTTTCAGTTTCAGCACCAAAAGCGAACTGTAAGTTTTCGCTTCCATTGGTTACCTGAAACTACGCTCACACTGCCTACATTTGAGAATGTGATACCAGCCAATGAGCAGAGCTGGTCGTCATGCTGTTACAGGTTACAGGCGACACAGGCAGATTCCAAACGAAAAAAGAATGATAGAAAGATACAAAATCAATACGATTATGCAAATTAAAAAGATTACATTTCAACCCAATTAACTGAATAAAAATAATAATCCAAATCATTTTAATAAAGGTTTAAAAATAAAAACATTTATCACCTATGGAGAATCCAACACACGGCCTATTTGATTGTCAAAGTTGTAACTTACCCATTACACTACAACACCATATGCTGTTAACAGCTTGTGACATCTCTGACACGAAGTGACACTTCTTTGATTATACTCTTTGGTTTTGTCACCAGTCTTTGTTCGTTCACGCCATGTTCGACATCGATTTCTGTATTCGTCTGTTCAGTGCCGAAGTAAATGTTAATTCTTACTCTAAAAGTGTGTTATTATGGTTCTACGCCACGTAATACCCACAAGCTTTTATTCATTCCACTACACATCCAGTCGCAATGACGATTTGTTGCCTTCAAAATAGTTCGGCTTCATGCAGTGTCCTATAAAGCTTATCAACTGTGGGCCAATCTCTTTGATTGTAACAATTGAATATGTGACGCCGATTCGCGTCTTGCGCTAAATGATCCAGTAGTGTTCGGCTAGTGTTGTGCATGGAATGTGTATATTTCATTAACATTGTTGTGTGTATGCGAGTTTGTAGTTTTTGGTATGGCTTTGATGTTTGGTGAAAAGCTTTCGTGTCAGACCCAGGATTCAGGATCCAAACACATTAAAAAAGATAGCCAGACAAGGAACTGGAAGTGAACTGACCATTTGTCGTAACATTTCAGCAACAGTGAACAGTTGGGGTGTAACGTTGAGTGCTCTGATTGGAGGGAACCAACTCCAGCGTGAGGGATCGAGTAGACTTCACATTACTCTTTGCAATCATGATGTCACTAGTGGGCTTTCAACTACCGACTTTTGTGAACGCGTGTTAACGACCCCTATGTGGACCGTGTGCACTGCGATTATTCATTTACTTAGTGGTGTATGTGCCGCAGTTTGCTGTTTCAAAGCAATGGTGCAATGAAAATGTATCACAAACACGTGGCTCCTATCATTAAATGTCACGTAATAATGCAGCAACGATACAAGACGTGAAGAAAAATTATAATAAATAAGACTAAATACAATACTCGCATAATGAAGCCTTAGCGTAATGTGTCTTATCGTTTTGTGTAGAGTGAAAGAAAGTAAGGTCGCAGCCTGCGGCATGTGAATTGTTTTTATCTTACCATTAACACTGTCTGGGACTTTGTTAGGAATGTAGTACATGTATGTTCTAATTTAAAACTTCCGTCTGATTAGAGAACGAAGGAAGAAATAATTATTTGCGTGATTATTCACGAATATGTAGTGATTTCCGAGTGTGTGGTTAGGCAGCAATTCAAGAGAACAGCCTTACATTGCTGCTCGTTTCACACGCAGCAATAAAATTTATATTATTGCTTGTCACAAATATTCATAGTTTATGTTCGAATATTTGACGATTTCCTACTGTGTGGTTAGGTAGAAACTTTAGAGGACAGCTTTAATTTCTGCGACTGAAACAAGCAGGATTTACCCCTAAACAGAAACATTGGTCTGAGAAACCTGCTTTCTCTTACATCATATTTTTTCATAGGTTTATCTTTTTTTTTAATTTGATTGTGTATTTTGAATGACATTTTTCTTCCTATGGTATGAAATATCAGATTTAGTCTATTTCAGTTTTAATTGTCGGTATTCAGAATTAGTTGGGGTTACGACATTGGTTTTCAGTAACAATGAAGCACCATATATGTACCGTATTCTCTCATTCCTTGGAACTTTTGTAGATTTACGAGCACACTATGAAGCATTATCCATCATAGCAACATCTAAAACTTATAAAAGAACGTATTACAAAACAAAAGGAGTAACAGAGAAAAAATTATATGTAATACGAACCATCCGGTTTCAGACCTATTCATTTAATATGTAATATGAAACATCCCGTCAGACAGACCTGTACGTTTTATGAAATTAATACATCCCTGACAACGAGAAGCCAAAAACTGAACTGAAATGCTTCTGCTACGTAAATTGTTTTTCAGTGTGAAGGTACGATGGGGGCGATAGCGGCAAACAGAACAGTGTTGCCACACGACACATTTAAAAAACCCTGAAGGACGTTCAGATCGCTGTTTTCGTTTAGAGGTTAAAATTCCCATTCTTTCTTCTCACAAATATTTAGCTCTTTGTTTCCGAATATGCAGCGATTTCCTTCTCATTCAAAACTGCCGAAAATTCGATTTTTTATTGCGTTTTTTAAATGTATATGTGTCTAGAAGGTTGAGACGAAAAGGATTTTTAATCCTTGCGTTAGGAATGTTTCTTCAGCCCCTTGTTTGAAACAGTGTCACGGCCGCCATGGGCCATTCTCAACCGGAGAATTTGTCGGCCCGTGTAGCCGTTATTATGGAACACGTCCGTAAGATGTTGCAGCTCGTGTGGTAAATTCTCAGCCTCCGAGACAGCGTATGCTCGTTTAACCAAGCTCCGAAGGACTCCTGTACGTTGACTAAGGACGTGTGATGCTATACAATGAGACGTTAGTAGTTGCAAATGCTTCGCAATATTGGGATTGTGTTTTAAAAGAATTTGTCGAAATCAGACTAGCAGATAATATCACTAATCGTGATAATGGATATCCATTAAGTAAAACACGGAATCCTGTTTTATCAGATATGAAAAAACAACGGCATCTGAATCAGACGGCTATGAATAATCATTTGCAACGATATATCGTTTTTAACAGTATTCACCACCGGAGGCGCTGCAACTCTCTTTGCGCCAGGGTGCAGCAGGAATGATTGAGCGCGTGCGCACTCTGTTTAGCGCATGCGGTGTTGTACTTCCGATGCACATAAAGCTGCAGTCATTTGCGAGTGGAATTAGTTATCGGTGCGAGCAGCGTAGCTTTTCTCACCTGATGATGGCGGCCAGGTAGACCGCTGAAATATTGTGGTCAGATGACACGTTGATCCGGCTGGAAACCCGGCAAGAATCTGATATACTAATACGCCGGGAAGTCTACATAGTCAACGTGTGTAGGCTGCCGAACGCTGCATATCCAGCTCAGCCAGATCGACTTTTCTCGCCAAGAACGAGGGAATTGTTCAGCAGGAACAAATCAAGTTAGAGCAACGGTTGATATACAGTGCTGAAGTTGCAGACTAAACGTAAGTAACGACAGCACTATTTTTGGTCAAAATTGATCATAACAGAAGTTTTGGCCCGCCATATTGGATTGATAATTCTGAATTCTCAAAATCTAACTTCAGATTTGTGTTCAGCGATATCATAAATGTATGACAACATATAGTTTTCATGCAAATTGAACTAATAATACGTATAAACGTTACCCCTTAACTTAAACAGTTTTTTCTCGAGAAACGATTTTTCAAAACTTCGTTCAGCAAAAATAAGAACTGTTCAACTTATTAACTTTTACCTTTGACCCCCCGAAAAGTAAACCCTTGTCTTGGGAGCTTATGCCTATAATATGTGAAATTTGTTAAGATTAACTACTTTTTGTAAAGCCATAAAAAGTGAAAAAATCCCCAAAAGTCGACGTCAGAATTCGAGTTAGCACCATGTCGTCAAATTTAAGGTTATTTCATTGTGTTTAGGTATAAGCCCGCATAAATTGAATGTAGTATCGACTGATGTTATCCGTTTTTTATTTCAGATAACTCCTGAGGGGCTGCACTGCACGCAGTCTGTGTATTTCAAACTCGCAGGCCCTTCATCAAACCATAAGTGTGGGAGCCATTTTGTTTTTTTATATTGAAAATCTAAAATAAAGTTGGAAGTATGACCAATCATAATTCCCCAAACATATCCCTTGTACATCTTTTCATTGTCTCAATAAGAATTCCCAAACTTTGCCTATTGTTTTGCTCATTTGAATGAGAACCTGGTCTTAAATTGTTGCAAGCGAAACGATGAGCACTAACATTCATATTCTTCCGTGTCACCAATGTTTCTCACGTTGCGCAACGTCGAATGTATTCCTCCAGAATTGTTATAGAGTAGCTCCAGGAACACTCTTCTGAGTTTAAACACTTTCACTGGCCACCAGACTCCCAGACAAGAACATTATTGAGCATATCTGGGATGCTGTTCGGAAGAGATCTCCACCCCCTCGTGCTCTCACGGATTTACGGACAGTCCTGCAGATTCATGGTGCTAAGTTCCCTCCAGCACTACTTCAGACATTAGTCGAGTCCGTGCCATATCGTGTTGCGGCACTTGCGCGTACTCGCGGGGGCCCTACACGATATTAGGCAGGTGTACCAGTTTCTTTGGCTCTTGTGTGTGTGTGTGTGTGTGTGTGTGTCAGAATCATCCGACTCGCTACCCGCTTCCCAGACGGATCTCCCTATGCCGGCAGGTGCTGCACGCAGAGGCAGTAGGAGGAGCGGCGGCGCATGGCGTCGTCGGAGACGCCGGAGCGCGAGCCTGCGAAGGCGCCGGAGTGCGCCGAGAGGGCGGGGCGGCTGGTGCCGGCCCCCCGCCCACGCCTGCCGGAGGCGGTGGCGGTGCGGCTGGCGGCGTGGGAGGCGGCCGAGGAGCGGCGCAGGGCGCGCGAGGAGGAGGAGACGGCCGCCGTGACGGAGGCGGCGGAGGCGGCGCGGGCGGCGCGCTCGCCGCAGCGCAGGCAGCCAGGTCCGGTAGCAGAGCGGGAACGCTTTCAGTAGCAGCTCTCAGTGGAACTGGCGATAAATTCTCATGTCCAATTTCACCCGCCGGCTTTGACCAGTGACGTCATAGATAAGCCAAATACGTGTGATTTCTAAGCGACGAGACTTGTTCGTAAACAAACGAATGTATCACACCCTGAATTATGTCGCATAGGAACTGAGGTAACGAAAAAGAAAATAGTGACAGTAAAAAAGAAACACACATGTTTGAAATTCTTATTGTATTTTACGTGAGTAAATGAGAGAACCACAGATCACCTTTAAAGTCCACTACAGTATAACGCATCGTAAACTCGTAATATTTGACAGCGTGACTCAATGGAAGGTTACAGACTGACATGGCTCGTGGGGCATGCGCGAAGGATCAGTAAGGAACCGGAGGTCGCAAACGCCCCTAGAGGGCGCTACGGCCACTTTTGGGCAGGCATCGACGGAGACTGTATTAACCCTCGAACCGTCGCGTACGGTCTTCAAAAGCCTAGCTTCTACATTGATGCCAATTATGTACTTTTAAAATTTTTCCAGCGGTCTGTTACTCTTGCTACCCTACTAAAAGGGAGACTACTTGACCGCCTTGGCAACAACAGTCTGCGCGTGTGCGCCGCTAGATACAGACATGTGCTTCTGCACGTTCGAGGGCCCTCACGCGACGACTGGTGTAAGTGAAATTCTACAGGTCGCTTTATTTGGTTTTTGATTTTCTTATGTTTCTTTTGTTACAATGTTTATATTAATGATTCTTTTTGTTGTAGAGCAGTTAAAATGAAATAAACATGGACGAACGACAGCGTGAACCAATTCTGAGATGGCTGGAAGAGGAAAACGACGAAATTATTGGTGGTGAATAAGATGGAGAAGAGAATGTCGATTTTCCGGAGGAAGATAGTGATCGTGATACAGAGTCAGAGCAAGACAGCGAATATGAGAATCCTCGAGAACATCTTAAACCGCCAGAATTCTCAGACAGCAACGAAGATGTCACTTCATTATCGCATTTATCGTCGCATAATTTCTATTCTATCCAAAAAGACAAAGAGACGAAACCTACAATGTTATTTGCAAGTAGAAAAAACACCCTACGAACAGGCTGTTAGAAGACGACTTCATAATATTGTCACAGAACAACCAGATCCCCAAGGCGCAGCACGTGAGGTTAGTAACCTTTTAGAAACTTGG
This sequence comes from Schistocerca piceifrons, assembly GCF_021461385.2. Lineage (NCBI taxonomy): Eukaryota > Metazoa > Arthropoda > Insecta > Orthoptera > Acrididae > Schistocerca > Schistocerca piceifrons. Next base: position 1,576,513 of record NC_060145.1, read on the forward strand.
TTATTGTTTATTCACTTAGAAATGTTGCAGCATATAGGAGACTGCACAAATATAAAAATAACATCAATGCGGATAAATTATGACAGAGAACGAGACTGTGGGCTTACAAATTTAACTGAGTTGAAAGCTTTGTTTGCGCTCATGTACGTAACAGGGTTACATAAGTCGTCACATACTTCGATTGATGACATCTGGATTACTGATGGAACTGGCTTTGATTTCTGTCGTACTGTTTTGTCTAAACAGCGATTTCAGTTTTTGCTCGGAACTCTTATATTTGATGACATTCACACACATGGAGAGCGAAATCCAACAGACAAGTTGGCATCGATCAGGCAGTTATACAATGTCTTTGTCAACAATTGCGAGAAACATTATAGGAACAATTTTTACGTTACAGTGGATGAGATGTTAGAGAATTTCAAAGGATCGTGCCGATTTTGTCAATGCATGCGCAGCAGACTTGCAAAATATGGAATCAAGGTGTTTTCTTTAGTAAACGCTGTTACATTTTACACCAGAAAATTAGAGATTTATGTTTGCAAACAGCCGGAAGGATCTTTTTATCAAGGAACTACCACCAACGCACTTGCCGAGCGGCTAATTGCTTCCATATCATGTACTGGACGAAATGTGACCATGGAAAATTGGTTCACAAGCGTTCCTTTGGAAGAAGAACTACTGAGAGATCACAGATTGACAGTGGTGGGTACATTTCGAAAAAATAAACCAGAAATTCCAAGTGAATTGAAGCATAAGGCTATCCAAGGACGTTCAACAATTTTTGGCTATCAACCAACAATCACTTTGCTGTCTTATTGCCCAAAGAAGAACAGAACAGTAACACTACTTTCAACAATGCATCACACTGTCGTCATAGATGATAGTGCCCACAAAAAGTTTATGAAATTATAAACTTTTACAATTAACAAAAGCGAGCGTTGATGTAGTGGACCAACCAACTTACTCGCAGCTACTCTGTTGCGCGAGTTTGCCATCGATAGCCACTGCGGCTGCTCTTTACTTTTCTGAATGTTGGTGCACTCAATGCTCACGTAATACTGGACACAGTCAATCAGGCACACAAAATGGAACGTAAACTTTTCTTGAAAACATTGGCATTTGAACTGTGTCGCCCTTACCTGCATTTACGAGCAACTATACGACTTTGCCTTGTGAGTTGAAACAGTGTATAACGCGATTCATACCTACTGTTCAGGATGTACCACCTGATGATAGCGAGTTCGTACCAACGAGAAAGCGTTGCATTCGCTGCCCAACACGAGGAGATAGAAAATCCAAATCTATTTGTTATTTTTGAAAGGGTAATATATATATCCAGCTCGTACCAAAGCACTATGCAAGGCTGTATCCGAAACGAAAACTAGACCTACTTAGATGCGTGAAAGGTTATACATTTTCATCAGTTCATGTTACTTTCTATTTTTTATTAGTTTTATGTCTGTATTGAACTCAAATAATTGTAAGATTTAACGAAACTGCCTGGTTTTCAAATGGCTCTGAGCACTATGCGACGTAACTTCTGAGGTCATCAGTCGTCCCCTTGGTTTTCATAGAGAAATAAATATCATGATAAACTTGTGATAAAGAGGCAATGTTTATATAGTGTAAATAAATAATTAACTTACAATTACTTCTTTATTTCATTACGGTCCTATTATGTAACTAAACCTGAAACATCTAAATCACATTTTTACTTACTTTAACTGAAATAACTGAGAAGGTGAAACTTCTTCATTTATTTCATTCTGAAACTGCTGAGTGAAACTGAGCTTGTCTTTATCATTTCATTTCTGGCCTACAGAACTTGCCCTGACAAACATAACTCAAACGTTTCCTATTCATTAATTACCCACAATATTCAACGGTAACGCGACCTGACTGTTTTAAAATTAACTCAAAAGAATGGCCCTGAATTAGAAGAGATCCTAACAATAACCCATACATTTCGTAAGTCACTTACCTCACAGAAAATCTTCATTACACGAACTACAGCAATGCCGCAAGCACCAATACTGCCAGCTAAATAAAAAGATTCTAACTACTGAAGGCTCTAACTACTAACAGGCTTGTGGTTAGCAAAGGAAAGATTTTGTTGCAGAGCAAACAATGTATGTGGCACATTTTACCTTAATCAAGTGACAACCAGTTCCAAAAAAAAAATATAATCGTCAGTAATAAATCTCCATGACGGAAGCACATTCAGACCGTTCGCTCGCGCTAATACTGCAAACCTCCAACACTGCTAATTATTAACTTCTAACCTCCATCACTGCTGACTACTCACTCCCAACTTCCATCACTGCTGGTTGTCCACCTCCAAGTGCGAGTCCGACCAGCCACAGAGAGTCTCTTACAGAGAGCGCGCGGCGCTGTCAGAGTTATTAATGCAGAGCTCTACATAGCCCTGCCAACATACAAACACATAAACAGCCTACTTACAAACCCTATAAAATAACACCCAAAATATATGTTATAACAGCAATAAGATGCTGTTTATCCTTTTGGGGTCTCTCATGACCCCACGCGACTCCTCACGTCAAAAGAAAGGCGTAACGGGTCGAGGGTTAACTGGGTCGTACATTCTCCCGGAACAATTTGATGGTGGCACGTATCTCGTACTCCTGCGAGGGGTTCCGATGGACATGCTGAATGATGTTCCCACGACCGTTCGTCGCTACATTAGATTTCAGCACGACAGAGCCCTCGAGCGATTCTGCAGATAAGGCTGCGATCACAGTGATACCGACGTCGGTGGATTCCGCCGACGACCGATATTCTCCGAAGACGGCCGACCTTTTCAAATCAGTACGCCGCTACGTGAGCGGTCTCAATGTAGCCGATCTTACCGTCCGAACATACGGATTTCGGACGACAATCGGTGAAATTCAAATCAGTATGATTTTTTCGGTCATAATGGCCGACATGACATGAAACTGAAAAGTTTTTATTCTCCGCCAATACGTCATTTTTAAAGTCGTATTTTAAGATTCGAGTATCATCAAGCAACTGGGAAATAAGATTATTTATGTCATACTGTAGCATTTTCGCACAGCAATTGCAACATAGCCGTGCCTTCTATCATGGACTAGCGTCAGCTCAGCTGTAGCGGTGACCAATTTGAGCTTAATACATAACGCACCTTTTGTAGCGTTTCTTCCGGAATAGCACTCTTTCAGGTGTATCACTTCTCTCACCGGTTGAAACTGCGCGTAATACGACGTGGACACTCCCTGCTCGATGTCTTGACAATGTTTTGCCGTATTTTGCACTTGTTTCTGTCGCTACTTCCATTTCGTTACAACGAGACTTGCACATTTTATCACAGTGTTCGGTACTTTCTACATAACACTGTACTCTTCTCGCCACAGTATTTAAACATATTCACAGTGATAAAATTCCACTATTTCTGTGTGCTCACGTCGTTAATTTCTTACAGGGGGCCAGAAGTCCAATGCGTCGTTAGCGTCGACAAGTAAACATCACAGCGCGGATAAGTCGCGGGCAGATCCAAACAGGTGAGTCCAGTCGTTCTATACATCTCCATAGAAACAGTATTTGAAATGTTTGCATCGTGTCGTCGATATGGAGGATGATGAAATTAGTAAGACGTTGCAAGTGCTCAGTTCCTCAGTTCCCGCTCCTCTTTAAGCAAAAGCAACAGCGTTCACTGGTGTTGTTCATGTGTTACAGCGATGTCTGGCTCAGGCGAATTATCTAACTAACGTAATACTACCAATTCCTCAATAGAAACGTTTTATTAACAGTCCCGGACGACTGCAGTAGTTGTGAGGTAGTTTTTATTAAAGCTCCATTCATTCAATTTTTCTTAAATACCTTCACGATGGAGACCTTCCAAGAATGTGGAGCGAGTCAAACAATCTATTGGCAGAAGCATCCACTGCAAGCTACTTCTGTAAAGTGTACTAACAACAAATTATGATTATTGCTAACCATTTCACATTGATAGATATGGGGCTTTATAAGCAGAAACGCAGCTACTTTGGAAAAAAATTATTGTTCTTCCTCTTAACACAATTCAACTACTCTTTGTATCGAATAATTTGAAACTAAACATTTATGCAACTTTGCACAGAACACTATCGGCCAAATGCACACTGGTATCGTTGAAGCCCGTTTAATACTGTAATTCTGATAAATAATAGAAGAAGTGGCTTTCACTTTGAAATTACTGAATTTCTAATGCAAAAGCAAAAATTCTTAACTCTGTTTTCAAATGTTTCTTTACAGTATTGCTCCATTTTAATTCTCGTACTACTGAAAAGATGAGTGAAAGAGATGTTGGTGTAAGTGGCGTTGAGAAACACCTGAAATCGTTAAAACTGAACAAAGCCGCAGGACCCAATCTATTTCCTATCATGTTTTTCATCTAATTTTCGGCTGAGTTAGCCCTTCAGTTAAATATAATCTGTCGTAGATTTTAGCCCCTCTGTTAAATATAACCTGCCGTAGATTCCTCAAACAAAAAACCGTGTGCATCAGCTGGAAGAAAGCACTGCTCACACCTGTCTACAAGAACCCAAGCCCCACTTTTCTCACGTGGCATTCTGAAAGCCATGGATCAAGGCAGTCAAGTAGATGCAGTATTTCTCTATTTCCGACAGAAATTTTACCTTGTACTACACCTAAGCTTATTATTGGTATCAGATGAAATTTGTGACTGGATACATGATTTCTAGGTAGGGACGAGGCGGCATGTTATCTTGGATGAACGTCATCGACAGATGTGGAATTAACTTCGGCTGTACCACAAGGAAGTGTGTTGGGTCCCTATTTATGTCAATGATCTTGCATAGAGCATTGATAGTAGCCACATACGTTTCGCAGACGATACAGTTATGTACAATGAAGTACAGTCTGAACGAGCTGTACAAATATTCAGTCACACCATGATAAGATTTCAAAGTAGTGCAAAGCTTGGGAACTTGTTTTAAATGTTCAGAAATGTAAAACTGTGCACTTCACAAAGTGAAAAACCGTAATATTCTATGAGTATAATATCAGTGAGTCAAAGCTGTTCTCTGTAGACTCAAATAAATATTTGGGTGTATAAGCTAGTAGCGACATGGAACGATCACATAGACTCACTCACAGACGCAATCTATACCGAGAAAGTCTATTAACAACCAAGAACCGGCATTAAATGGTAGAATATAGGCCTAACAACCCCCTACATAACCCTCACTTAGGGATCGTGAGGACAAGATTAGATTAATTACAGCACGCATCGAGGAATTTAATCATTCTTCCCGCGCTCCATACGTGAACGAAACGGAAAAAGCCGCAATAACTGGTACAGTGGGGTCTACACTCTACCATGCATTTCACAGTGGTTTGCAGAGTACAGATGTAGTAGTAGTTATTGATGTAGATTTCCTGTTGTCTGTCGATATTGAAACAATTTTTACTTCTAGTATGGAGTTGTGAATTATTCAGTTCACCTTAAATTTACTCTTGTTATTAACCAAAAATACCAGTATGGAGCAAATATGTTGTTGTTGTGGTCTTCAGTTCTGAGACTGGTTCGACGCAACTCTCCACGCTACTCTATCCTGAGCAAGCTTCTTCATCTCCCAGTACCTCCTTCTGAATCTGTTTAGTGTATTCATCTCTTGCTCTTCCTCTACGATTTTTACTCTCCAATACTAAATTGGTGACCCCTTGATGCCTCAGAACAAGCCCCACCAACCGATCCCTTCTTCTAGTCAAGTTGTGCCACAAACTTCTCTTCTCGCCAATTCTATTCAATACCTCCTAATTAGTTATGTGATCTACTCATCTAATCTTCAGCATTCTTCTGTAGCAGCACATTTCGAAAGCTTCTATTCTCTTCTTGTCTAAACTATTTATCGTCCACGTTTCACTTCCGGACATGGCTACACTCCAAACAAATATTTTCAGAAACGACTTTCTGACACTTAAATCTATATTCGATGTTAACAAATTTCTCTTCTTCAGAAACACTTTCCTTGCCACTGACAGTCTACATTTTATATCCTCTCTACATCGACCATCGTCAGTTATTTTGCTCCCCAAACAGCAAAACTCATTTACTACTTTAAGCCTCTCATTTCCTAATCTAATTCCCGCAGCATAACCCGATTTAATTCGACTACATTCCCTTATCCTCGTTTTGCTTCTGTTGATGTTCATGTTATATCCTCCTTTCAAGAGACTGTCCATTCCGTTCAGCTGCACTTCCAGGTCCTTTGCTGTCTCTGACAGAATTAAAATGTCATCGGCAAACCTCAAAGTTTTTATTTCTTCTCCATGGATTTTAATTCCTACTCCAAATTTTTCTTATATTTCCTTTACTGCTCAATATACAGATTGAATAGCATCGGGGATAGGCTGCAACCCTGTCTCACTCCCTTCCCAGCCACCGCTTCCCTTTTATGTCCTTCGTCTCTCATAACTGCCATCTGGTTTGTCTACAAATTGTAAATAGCCTTTCGCTCTCTGTATTTTACCCCTGCCACCATCAGAATTTGAAAGACAGCATTCCAGTCAACATTGTGAAAAGCTTTCTCTAAGTCTACAAATACTAGAAACGTAGATTTGCCTTTCCTTAATCTATATTCTAAGATAAATCGTAGAGTCAGTTTAGCCTCACGTGTTCCAACATTTCTACGGAATCCAAACTGATCTTCCCCGAGGTCGGCTTCTACCAGTTTTTCCATTCATCTGTAAAGAATTCGTGTTAGTATTTTGCAGCCGTGACTTATTAAACTGATAGTTCGGTAATTTTCACATCTGTCAATACCTGCTTTCTTTGGGATTGGAATTATTATCTTCTTCTTGAAGTCTGAGGGTATTTCGCCTGTCTCATACATCTTGCTCACTAGATGGTAGAGTTTTGTCATGACTGGCTCTCCCAAGGCCATCAGTAGTTCTAATGGAATGTTGTCTACTCCCGGGGCCTTGTTTCGACTTAGGTCTTTCAGTGCTCTGTCAAACTCTTCACGCAGTATCATATCTCCTATTTCATCTTTATCTACATTCTCTTCCATTTCTATATTATTGTCCTGAAGAACATCGCTCTTGTATAGACCCTCTATATACTTCTTCGACCTTTCTGCTTTCCCTTCTTTGCTTAGAACTGGGTTTCCATCTGAACTCTTGATATTTATGCAAATGGTTCTCTTTTCTCCAAAGATTTCTTTAATTTTCCTGTAGGTAGTATCTATCTTACCCCTAGTGATATGCGCCTCTACATCCTTACATTTGTCCTCTAGCCATCCCTGTTTAGCCATTTTGCACTTCCTGTCGATCTCATTTTTGAGACGTTTGTATTCCTTTTTGTTTGCTTCATTTACTGCATTTATATTCTCAAATGTAAATGTGGTAATCGCAAACTCCCTGAAGAGGCTTTTATCAACATTTCGGGATAATCTTACTGAACTCTTCTTTATATTTTTATAATTTAGCTTCATTCCCATAGCAAGTTACGCCATAGGACACATTTCAGTGAAGTATGCAAAACATGCTCGCAATCCTGGCCACTGGTCGACACTTTGAGATTTATGAGTACAAAACAGATAGATGTAAGTTTTTTGTTAACTAACCCAGACTCTGGTGATGGTTCAGTTATTTTTCTTCTGGACACTTAGAAATTTCATACACGAGTTTCAGTAACCTGCGCCCCTTGATTACCCTATCTGGAGCCAGTAAGTCATTTTCACCTGTTTGAAATTGCCCGAATTTTTGTGAGAGTATGAGTGTAGCTGTTTCCTGTGAATCAGTTATAAGTCTGTTATTATTTTCCTGCTTGTGTCTTGTGTGTGGTCCTTTATCAGTGTACTTACATCGTCTACCAGTATCACAGTTTTTCAAGATTCCTTCAGTATCTTTGGAAAATATTTACTGTGGACCAAGAACAAGGGTGGACCAAGTACTGAATTGCTCTTGCACTGAACTTCGCAATGAAGTTATCTGGTCATAACTCCCACGACGCTAATTAGCCCTGTTGCTGTCCGAATGCTTTCAGGCAACCTTCTGGTTCAGCCACTGGACCAAAAACAGTATGCCAGTAGAATAAGTACGGAGTCATCACTTTAATTTTCACAGCAACCACACAGCTCATTTCCTTTTTAACAAACCTATCCAAAACCATTCCTTACACCAATCTTTTACCCAGCTTTCTGTTAGCTCTACAACCGACTAGAGAGCTGCTGCCAAAAGATTAACATGCCTGTGTTTAACCACGGCACTCACCTCTGAACATGAGAATTAATAATGAAACTCTGCACTCTACAGGACACCAACGTCTCTACCAAACTTCGTAAAAGTCCATGACCAATTCTCTAAATCATAGTCAAAAGCATTGTTCAATAATCTGACTTTCGGGCGGTCAGCATCGTGATTATGGCGTGGCCGTCAGTAACGGGTATTTCCATTGACATTAATGTCTTCAGGTAATTAATTAGTCTTCTCTAGTTGGCGCTGTCACCACAGGACTTCTTGCTGGTTTTATTTATACAGTAATGCATTTAAAAATTTCCATCAGAATCATAAGGAACCATCTGGCATTAATGGCAACCCATAAACTGTAGCCCTGATATTCTCCAACGTCGGAACTTTCTAAAAGCGTTCAAAGGATATCCCATGGTTTAGGGATATCCATCTGTCGCCAATGGTACACCAACAAAGAAAATGCACAGCGTCAGTCTGCAGGCCAGATGCATCCCTCGTGTTGATCAAGTATGGAAATCGAATTATAATCTGAACGACAGAAAGTCGTACTGGTGGCCCTTTGTGCCACATTTAATCTACATAAAATTATTCCCTAAATTGAAATTCAGATTGAATGATTTACTAGTGTGTGGAGGAGGATGTGTAGAACAATTAGAAACTAGGCTGCGCTGCAACGTAATGTTCACTGTAACCACCATTGAATTCCCTCCCCTTCCTCTTACTTCTCACACACTCAATTTGAGCCCTCTTTCCCTTTCGTTTGAATCTAACAGGTCAAGGGTTTAAGCCCCAGAGGTAGTATTCTTTCCACTTGTTAAATACTGATTTTAGAACAATATCCCACAGGTACTCGCCTGCCACAGGGGTACTCTGCCTGAGACTTTGCGACTTCCAGTGCTGCCAACGAAATGTTTTTCTCAATTCGCACTACTTTATCCTGTTTTGCACTCACCAAGCATTCCAGTTGTAGGTGTACCTGCCCTGATTCATGTATTGGTTGAACATTTTTACTCATGTTTCACAGTTTTCAGGCAAAATAGCCAAGATTCTTACTTAATAATAGTGACAAATTAGAGCTCTAGAGACAATTACTCAAATTTTTGTACATCCCAGATATTACACAACTGTCAGTTATATCAGCATGCTGCGTTTAAAAGCAGTTAGTAAGATTTTTTGGAGACTGTGGGCTCTCACAACAGCAAATGAAATGACGTGATGGTGATGTTGTGGTGTGACCTCAACTACGTTCCCTCCGACTCAATGTCGAAATGTTAAAAGTTTTGGGTGGTTTCCTTGTCTAGGGGCTGGGATACGTAATTGCCGCATTACAAGTCAAATACTGCTGAGTCTACAGTATACAATATGAATATACACATGAATCGAATGGTCAAAGGTTCCTATCACTCGGCAATTGTGAATGTAACGTAGAAATTTATAAATGAAAGATTCCAATTAAATGAAATTCTGCAGGTACTATTTTAACGACTTTAAATGATGGGTACGATAGCAGAAGTACCTTTGATAATGCCCTTTATTACTGTAAAACACTTATTGGTGTCGATGGTCCAGCAATTAAATAAAATATAAGTTGAATAACAGGGAAACAATATATTCCTACTTCACGTAATTAGTTATGAACAACGACATAGCTCGTGAGACACTTTTAAACGCACACTACGTCTTCACTGTAGAAGCCACGGATATCTCACAAGGGCACAAGTCGGCACCCCCAAGTATTTCTATCTGCACGACCACGCGCAAACCGCTCCACACTTTCCGAGTCTCTCTCGCGACCACGCGTCCGTCGCGCCGCACCGTCCCGCGCTGCCCACAACTCGTCTCCCGCTTCCATCCAGTCTCCCCATTCACGACCGCTGTGATTGGCTGGAGTGCTCGCGCCGTGTCTTCAAGCCAAACCGCCCATGCAGACATAATGAAACACATTCGAAAAACTGGATTTATATTTAAATGACATGAAATTAAGTAAATATTCCTACGGCTGGGCCATAAACACGCACTAACACACATTATTAAATACATAAAGAAATTAAATAAACATGTATCAAAGGAATGAAACAAAAGGTAGGCCAGTAGCCTAATGCCTCTGTGCTTTCTAAAACACAGTAAATATTTAACCAATTTCTTCATGAATAGTATATATCGGATATAAACATAGACATAGAGAATAAATATATTTATAAGCATGCTGTTACCGTTTTTTGTGTGACTGTGGAGTGCTTATGGCCTGATGCAGTTGGTAGTAATCGGCCACTTTGACCTTAAATAACTCATGTACTATTCAAGTTAAATGCTGGTAACTTATACCAATTTAGGTTTACACTAACAGTTTTCTAAAGATACGTCGATCGACAAAATAGGATGAACCGTTCGGATTTTCGAAATTCGGTGCAGGGTGTTATTTGTATAATTTACAGTCAGATACTAAACTTTAAACTAATAAAGATATTGAAAATCTGATTACATCATCAAAATCGTCGTGCAAATAATGGTAATGTACATGTTTCTTTTTGAGGTATCATGATTCACCTGGCTACTATTAGTACCTATACGAACTGTGAAATGTCTGCCATCTTTGGCACTGCCTGCACGCCTCGTTCATCGACACAGTGTCACCGTGGAATTCCCAGCCACTCCGGTCAACGTACAGCACAGCAGAGTGTGGCCGCCGACGCGACGAGTCGTGGTCCACCGAGAGGCCGCGCCAGCTCCGAACCCACAGGGCGCGACAGCTCGCCCGTCACCTCACAAGACGTCACAGTATTATCAAGTACCGCAACCTGCCAGTTGCCCTACCTGCACGCAGTCGAGACCCAACCATCACACAGTTAACTCTTGTAGGTTTTGAATATTAAATGGCGGTAAAATGCCTACTATACTCTGTGAAAGTCCATGGGTCACTCTCTGATATGTCACTTCAAAGCAGGGCCAGAATATTATTTAACTCTTTAACTATTAATGTTGCTTACAAGCAACTTTTGATTTCCTATAACTGAGTTCAGCACTGATGTAAACTGAAAGTTTCTTCCTCTTGTTGGTGCCAGCAGCCAGGCTTTAATTTTCACCTACCCTCGATCGGTCACTATAAAACTGAGTGGCAGCATCTCGACGTTTCAGTTACATTTGTGTCCGTGGAGATTGGCAGTAAACAGGCCAGCGAAAGACTGCCATTGGGTGTGGTGCATATAGCCATCTAATATGAATGTGCAAATCACCGAAGAAAGACAGATAATACCCCCTATCCTTCTGCATACAACCGCTTTTAATTATTTGATCTCCGCTCCTCCACAAGTTTTCCTCCATTTTTTTGTCATTGGTTAAGAAGTAACACAGAGAACGTCAACTGGTTGGAGCCGTTACTTTTTACTTCATACTTCCTCCCAGTTTATCAGCAATTCCATTCGCCATCACAATTCATTGGCATTGCCCTTAAGCCCTTTTATACGAGGGACTCGATTGTCTCAATCGACTGCTTGTAGCAAGTGAGTCTACTACAGCGTCCCAAGCGTTATGTTACTGTACTGAGTCTCGCCGGTTACGAGTGATTGTCCACGTTTAAACGTCACTGCCAGAATCATGTGTGCTGTGAGACCTATTTGCTGTGATTTCGACACTTGAACAGTGAAAGTCAGATTTTACGAACGCATAGTCTTTGCTCTTGACAAAAGTCGTTTTGAACTCTTAAAAACTGTAAGAATAGGAAAAGCGTTGTCCAAACATTTCAGAAATCTAAATTTATTTCCTCGGGAAAATACATCCTAAAAACACGTCGAACAATCTTCGTAAGGCAGTAAATAGCGTCTTTTCACTTTATCCTTGGCATCTTGTTTTCTTTCTAACAAAGAATCCCTTGCGTGCGAGATCGCAAAAGGCCAAAGATGTTTACGGCATCCGACGCTCCACATTTTGTCTACCATGCAACCACAATATTGGCTGCTGATGGCAACAGGGTGCGAGACTGGAGGTACCCAATGGTGAGCGCAGTGCGAAGCTACGGAGCGTAGTTGAACTGCTTACACGACGAGTACACTCACAACAGTGCTACAGTGCTAGAATGGAGAGCAGCTACAAAGGCGGGTGCGTCACGCGTTCTGCGCAGAGACAGGGAAGATACGATGCGACGCTGCCAATATTCTTCCGTCAGTTCACCCAATGAGACAGCTGACGGCGCGCTAGTGTACACGTCGTTCCAGTGAACTTGTGGCGTTTTATTTGTGTCGGCTCGATGGTGATGGTTGTCCCAGTCTGGTTGACATGGAACAGCGTCCGTCGATCGCGACGACTCCGATCTGTGACTGTTGAAAAACAAACTCCTCGCTTGGTTGATCAGTTTCAGGCACTATCCCCCTTAGACCGATATCAGCGTATCGATGGAGCAGCACGCCGGAATGTGTAAGAAGCCCTTGTTTAAAACTGAAGCACTGGCGTTCGAAGTCTGTTCATTCTTCTTTACTTCGAACCCACAGCGACTGCACCACTCGGTCCTGCAACAACTCCCTTGATTTGAAACAACTAACCAAATATGCTTCGCGTGTTCGCGACAGACTGATAAGCTCACGCGAACTTAATAACTGTAGTTCTTATGCCCGGTTGGCGAACGAGTGTTCAAATGCAGATAATAGGATATCTTGGATTATAAAGTCCATCACTCAAGCCGATGCCACATCATAGTTTTGCGAGGATGTTGATTTATTAATTAATATGGCGTCGTCAAGGCGTCGCTACGGCATTAATGCAACAGCTAATACGAAGTAATATCAGACATAAAATACTCTTCTGACAACGTACGGAAAGCGTCGTATTTCGGTGTAAACTTGCTGTTCACTGTTAATAAAATCACTTTTAACTTCTGTGTTCTCTGAAGAAATAGTTAATTTCACAATTACACAGTAAATTTCTATTAAATGACGTAGGCGACACGAAGCATTACGGTTATATTGGAGTTTATTGAACTTCTTAATTATTTAAACCTGTACTGAAAACACACCGATCTGTCATTCAGGGTCTTGAATCTATTTGCATCAGCGATTCTAACATTGACTACAACTTCCGACAACACAGTGTAACTGTAAGTTCTTCGTGATCAGGTGCAGCTGTTAACTACTCAAGGCTAATAATAGAGTTTATGTCGGCAGTTGGTATATTGCTGTGTCCTTTGATGCTTGTGACAATCACAGATCACGAAGGCTAAGTACCAGCATTGATCAGATATCACACGATTTACTTTTCATTCACATATAATAACTGCTTCGTTGTCTGGCTAAACAGTAAATGTTATTTTACTTCAGTTCGAAATCCTGTACATCAAAACGATACTGGAAAACTTTTAAAACTTCAGATCTATTTGAAACAATCTATTAGCGTTCAGTAGGCTTACTACTATTGAGACGTCTACAAGAGAGACTGAATTAACGTCTCGATTGCAATGTTACATTGTAGTCATAGCGAACTTACAACTCGATGTGGCTACAACTCTCTTCTTGAATAAATGTTATCTCTGATCTACTTATGGTCTGGGGTTTAACCTTCATAAAGAATATATTTTGAATTATTTATTTAAAGTTTAGGTTTTGCATCATCTGATAGTCTTTCATTTAGTCCTTTATTCATAATAAATGTTATTGGTTACATAGTATTCCTGTTAGTCAAACGTGCATTAGTGTTAATTTTGTTGTCAGTAGCTCCCTTCAATGTCAGGACATCTAATTTTGCTATTTCTTTTACTACAAAAGGGCTTTCATTAGAGGTTCCATATTTGAGGTGTTACACATGCGCCCCGGATGATGAAGTGGGTACTTGACTTCCCACTTCAACGTCCCTAACCAGGTAAAGTCTCCTTTTTTTTAATTATTACTGCCTTACTGGCTCACACACATACACATACAAAAAAATCGAATCATTACATTGTTCTTTTTACATCAATACTGAACTTAGGGTTCATGTGCCTTAAATATTTCATCACTTCATTTTAATGTCACAATTATATTTTCAACACATTGCCACACTGCCACTGTACCAGCACTAGACCACACAAAGCTGCGAACATGGCCCGGTTCAATGCCAGTGCCTTCTTATTGATCTACCAGGGCGAAGCTTCAACAGCATTGGACCGCATATGGCAGCGAGTACAATCCAATCATGCATTCTCGTCTAGTTACTCTCGTTGATCAGTGGCTGCGCTCCCATTAGACTGTACCACATGTCAGCACAATCTGTCTGAAGATAGTCTTCGTCACCATTGTTGAGTGTTCTGGAACATCTAAACCACTTCTCTTTTCAGGACTAACTACTACATGACATAAAATCACACCTAGTTACCACAGTTCTTAATATTTATCATTATACATTGTTTCTTAGTTTAGTCAATAATGTTTGTGGTTGTTGTTGTTGTTGTTGTTGTGGTCTTCAGTCCTTAGACTGGCTTGATGCAGCTCTCCATGCTACTCTATCCTGTGCAAGCTTCTTCATCTCCGAGTACCTATTTCAACCTACTTCCTTCTGAATCTGCTTTGTGTATTCATCTCTTGGTCTCCCTCTACGATTTTTACCCTCCACACTGCCCTCCAATACTAAATTGGTGATCCCTTGATGCCTCAGAACATGTCCTACCAACCAATCCCTTCTCCTAGTCAAGTTCTCCCAAAAACTCCTCTTCCCCCCAATTCTATTCAGTACCTCCTCATTAGTTATGTGATCTACCCATATACTCTTCAGCATTCTTCTGTAGTATCACATTTCGAAAGCTTCTATTCTCTTCTTGTCTAAACTATTTATCGTCCATGTTTCATTTCTGTACATAGCTACACTCCATACAAATACTTTCAGAAACGACTTCCTGACACTTAAATCTACACTCAATGTTAACAAATTTCTCTTTTTCAGAGATGCTTTCCTTGCCATTGACAGACTACATTTTATATCCTCTCTACTTCGACCATCGTCAGTTATTTTGCTCCCCAAATAGCAAAACTCCTTTACTACTTTAAGTATCTCATTTCCTAATCTAATTCCCTCAGCATCACCTGATTTAATTTGGCTACGTTCCCTTATCCTCGTTTTGCTTTTGTTGATGTTCATCTTATATCCTCCTTTCAGGACACTGTCCATTCCTTTCAGCTGCTCTTCCAAGTCCTTTGCTGTCTCTGACAGGATTACATTGTCTTTGGCGAACTGCAAAGTTTTTATTTATTCTCCATGGATTTTAATACCTACTCCTACATTCCCCTATTCACGAATGACTACTGTTAGATCTTTCATTGTGCTCACGTGCGTTATTTAAACTTGTGCCTCGTTTGTGAAATACAAACAAGTAGAGGCATGTTAATATAAGAATATGAAAACATTAACTGTTACCATGAGAATATCACCTAACAGTTTCTACGTAATTAAATAAAGATCAACTAATACAAATTAGTTACTGTTATGAACCTGTTGCTCATAACATTTCTTAATTAATTAATTAGATATAACCCTTTTTGTAGCAAAAACTACTTAAAACTAAATGTCCACTAATTCTACATATAAAATAAAATTCACAAACATTTTTGTAACATATTTTTGCATTATATCTCCTCCCACTTTGTGTAATTAAAAGCTAAATCGTCAATTAACTGAAATATTTCTTTAACTCAATATGAGGGTACACCCCTTCCTTGTATCCTCTTGGTTTCTTCACCTTCTAATAGTTAGCTTCCTTCATGTGGTATCTTAACGATTTTATACGGTCCTTTATAAAGATTGTTCCATTTTCGATTGAATTTTCTTATCTTTGAAAACTTCAGATGATTATTCAATACAATACTATCACCAACCTTATAAGAGATTACTAAGTCTATTTTTTGTCAAACTGATGTGCACAAATCCTTGCTCTATGTTGTAAATACAGGTACACCTGCTTTATAATTTCTTCACAATCCTTTAGGTCATTTTACATATATGGTAAATTACCAAGCCAATTATCACTATCCTGTTTATTCAATAGATTTCTTTGGGTGAATACCCAGCTGTCATACGGGTAAATCATTGTACATCTTTTCAAAATCTACAATTAATTCGATCCACCTATGGTGCTGATTCGGTACATAAGTTCTTACAAATCTATTTACTTCTCTAAATACTCTTTCTATTCGGTATCCTGATGTATTAAAGCACGCAATGAATACATGAGGAATTCTATATACCTTCTTTGTTTCTTTCCATGCTTTACTCCGATATTATGAGGCGTTATCTGAAATAAGCATTCCCGGTTTCCCTACATTAACCAAATAATCATCAGTAATCTTTCTCGACATGGGTATCACATTGGTTGTTTGCAAAATGTAAAGTTTCACATACTTTGAGAATAGGTCATACACCACGAATATATATTTAAAATTTCCTTTGCCTATGGGAAATGGTCCACACATATCACACAAGACTATACTCAGTGGTTTTGTCAGTGTAATTGGATGCAATACAGCCTTAATACAATAATTAACAGGCTTTGCTTTTTGACAAATTTTACATCTTCTGAGTATCTTCTGTGCTCTTCTTAATAAACCCAGATAAAAACATTGTTACTGTAATTTCATCACGCATTTGTGAGCTCCAAAATGTTCCCACCTAGCATGCTTGAACCACAATAATGCCTCAACACATTGTGAGGGAATGCATATCTTCCAATCATCCTCCTTGTTCTTTCAATAAAATAGTACATCTGATTGTAGCTGGTAATGGTCACTAAAAATTACTGTGATTTCCTTCTTTTAATTTGCTTCTAATTTTTCTCTATTTAGCATCTAATTTTTGCATCTGTCCTATTTGTGAAAACATTTCCTTAAAGTCTTTGCTATACAGAAGTGTTTCAAACTTCATTACTTTAAAGTCCATTACCCTTTCTTCTTCAACCTCATCTACATTTTCAGTCAGCAGCCTTGATAAGGCATCTGCGGCAACATTATCCCTTCCCCTGACATGCTTAACGGTTATATCATACTACAATAGCGACAATGCCCAATGCGTTAATTGGCCATGCAGCATCCTACTGGTCATTAGAAACGTTACTGCTTTATGGTCGCAATAAACTGTAATTTGTTTCCCATTCACGAAATACCGAACCTTTTTAAGTGCCCAAATAACTGCCAGCACTTCTAGTCAGTTGTGCTGTATGATCTCTCCAACCGGATAAGGTTCTGCTACCAAAGGCGATGATTTTTATTGTTTCTATATTACTGTCATCTTCCATTTGGAATAGTGTACCACCTAATCCTGTTTCTGCTGCATCTGTAACTACGTAGAAGTCTTCATTAATTTGGGGATGATGTAATAATGGAGCATTTATAAAAGCATTTCGAATATCATCGAAAGCTTTACTACACTCTTCCATCCAGTGCCACGGAATATTTTTCCGTAACAAAAATAACAGACAATATTTATTTAAGAACTGCCATGACACAAACTTTCTAAGGAAAGAGGCAAGGGCCAATAATGACTTTAATTGTCTTTTATTTTGTGAATACTCACAATTTTTAATGGTATCCAACTTTTTAGGGTTCATTACAATCCCTTCTGGCGTCATGATATGTTCTAAGAATTTTATCTGTTTTCTACCAAAATTTAGATTTTGTCAAATTGACCATGAGTTTGTACTCAAGAAATTTACTAAACACTCGATCAATTAACTCGACATGCTCGCTCCAGGTCTCAGTAGCGATCAGTAGATCGTCTACATATACAGGGCTATTACAAATGATTGAAGCGATTTCATAAATTCAATGTAGCTCCATTCATTGACATATGGTCTCGACACACTACAGATACGTAGAAAAACTCATAAAGTTTTGTTCGGCTGAAGCCGCACTTCAGGTTTCTGCCACCAGAGCGCTCGAGAGCGCAGTGAGACAAAATGGCGACAGGAGCCAAGAAAGCGTATGTCGTGCTTGAAATGCACTCACATCAGTCAGTCATAACAGTGCAACGACACTTCAGGACGAAGTTCAGAAAAGATCCACCTACTGCTAACTTCATTCGGCGATGGTATGCGCAGTTTACAGCTTCTGGATGCCTCTATAAGGGGAAATCAACGGATCGGCCTGCAGTGAGCGAAGAAACGGTTGAACGCGTGTGGGCAAGTTTCACGCATAGTGATGTGAAAGATTCAGTGTTTAAACCTCCTCTACCAAGAAATGTGCCAGAACTGCGAGCTCGCATCAACAATGCTTTCGAACACATTGACGGGGATATGCTGCGCCGAGTGTGGGAGGAACTTGATTATCGGCTTGATGTCTGCCGAATCACTAAAGGGGCACATATCGAACATTTGTGAATGCCTAAAAAAACTTTTTGAGCTTTTGTATGTGTGTGCAAAGCATTGTAAAAATATCTCAAATAATAAATTTATTGTAGAGCTGTGAAATCGCTTCAATCATTTGTAATAACCCTGTATAGTGACATGCTCTAACAAATCAGGTCCTAGCACTGTATCCAAAACACCCCTGGTAATATTGAGACCAAACGACATTACCTTGAAGTGATAACTCCATCCCATGAAGATGAATGCCATATATTTTCTCCATTCTTTTGATATTTTAGTTTGCCAGTAGGAAATTCAGAGGTTTAGGGAGGTTAAAAATTTCACCCCGTGAAATTTTTGCAGCAGTTCTTCTAAGTTCTCAGGGCGAATTCTTACAGGTTTTGTAATTTTATTAGTGTCCCGATGGCCAAGAACCAGCCAAATATCACTGTTTGGTTTAGTTACTGCTAACAATGGACCTGAGTATTCAGAAGTTGAAGTTTCAATGATTCCCCAATCTATCATCTTTGTTATTTCTCTGGCCACAGCTTCTATTTTTTTTCCAGGGAACCGAGTAAGTGGTTTCAAAAAACGTGGAGTGTGGATACATTTGAATACAATATTCAAAATCTTTAATAACGCCTGGTTTCTTATTAAATACAGGTAGATATCGTTGCAAAACTTTTCCCAAATCATCTTGTTGTTCTATAGACTGATATTCCCATTCACGTACCTTTTCCATGATGCTTGACACTTTTATCTCAGCATCGTTTCTTTCCATACAATTAATGCTTTCCAAAACATATATCATTTACTGTAAGACAGTCAACCATTACCTTTTTTTCCCAAATAAGTTTCCTCTTTAATAAAGTTACCTTTAATGGTTGAGTTTTAACCCTGAAAGTACATAGACTGTCCTTAAAATCTATCACTGCACCATAGTCACACAGAAAATCCATTCCCCAAGTACGCAACATTGACATCCAAGATACTACTAAGAAGGTCCATTCAATAGCCACCCCTTGTAGTTCTACTGTCGCCAGTATCTGTTTAATAATGCATTGCGCTATTGCACTAAACACTCCTGACACTGTGCAGCCCATTACCGGTAAGGTGTGTACCTTTTGTTGCTTACCAACCATATTTAGACAACTCATCATCATTATGCTAACTGTCACTCCTGTATCTACAAGCACATTCATCGGTGTGTCATTGATTTTTACTTCTACAATTGCTTGTAAAATATATCCACTCTCATTTTTATCCTGTCTCAGTTCTAACATGAGATCCTCAAGAATATCACTTTCCATGTTGTAGTCCAGTATATTTATCAGCTTATGATGGGTGCCTCCCTCCTCAATACCAGTCACCCGAGGAAGGCCTAAAATGACTGACATTAGTTTGACCGACCATCCTTTAGGTCCCTCGGCTGTTCATACACCTCAACTGTATGAATTTCGATCCCCAGTTGTGGATAAAAATTATTCGTAACTATAACTCTTTCATCGGATAATGGTATGGGTCTATTAGACTTGGAAGATGCACTCGAAGGGTTTGCATTTCCCCAACTTACATTGTGCATCAGACAATTTTCCCACTTCGATTGATCCTGTTGATTCATGAGTAGAATCATTTTGTAGGTTGTAGCTCACTAGCTCAATATTAATATAAATCCTGTATTTTGTAAGTAACTTAACTGATTTTATAAAAATTCAGTATATTTACTTAACTGATTTTAAAAATTTAACTAAATACCTAATTTTTATAACAACTCAATTAATTATTCTAACAGATTTATAAGTTAATTATTTTATTTACAACAAGATTTTAACACAATAACATGTGTTAGTTAAAAAAAGTAAGTTTCTTTAAATTTTACACTCTGAACGTAAGTAAATTAATTAAAACGCATTAGCTAACGAAAGTACATTATTTCAAAAATCGCATTGTGAACGTAAGTAGGTAGTTAAGATGTATTAGTTAACAAAAGTAAGTTATTTTTTTAAAAATTCATGGTGAATGTCAGTAAATTAATTAAAATGTATTAGTTAGCAAAGTACATTATTTTAAACATTTAATATTGTGAAAGTAGGTAAATTAATTAAAATGTATTATTGAACAAAAGTAAATTATATTAAAATTTTAAGTTTCTATATCCTTCTTAAAATGTTTCAGAAATGTGTATAAGTGTGAAGTTAACACTTTCATAAATTTTTTAAGCTTTTCATTTATTTATATGGAAGCAAATGTTAATAATCAAAATTGTTCAGTAAGTAATGTATGTTCTGCATCATATGTAAGATTCTTTTCCCGATACATAATTATGTAAGCAAGTGCATCATTTGGAATTCTATCATTAAAAGTTGCACAAAGTTACATATTTGTTGTTTGTGTAGTTATAAAATAATTTTCTATGTGAAGCAATTCTTTTAAAATCAGGATATGCTTCATATGCTTTTATAAAATTATTTCATGAATTAATATTCCACATTTCTTGAGAAAAACTTCATTTTTACTATTTTTTAAATATATATTTTGTAGTTTAACATGATCAAATATTGGTGAATCAACCAATTGATTATTTTTACGATTTGTCTGAAATACAAAAAAACAAAATATGGCATACCAACTTCTGTTAAATTATAATAATTTGTTATATATAGTTCAAAACTGTTTTCACTAGATAAACAAGCAACTTCTAGAGTTTGAAGCTCATAAAAAGAAATAGGAATCTTAGAGTTTTTAAAAATATTTTCATGTTCAAGTTCATAATTTGGTTCATATTTAACAAGAGGCACACGAATTTCCATAGATTCTATAATAAATTTACCTTCTTTTAGGAAGTGTATTTTTTATTTCAACATCAGCATCATTTTTATCAAACCAACATAAAATTGCATCTCCAGAAGATGAACTACATATTAAAACTACAGTTAAGTTTCTTTCAAACATAATTTCTTTATAATCTTTAAAAAATCCACCAAGTAATAATAACGGATAAAGTACTTCATTTCTTTTACTATTTATTTCTTCTGTATTAACAATATGTCCTTCTTAACTTATTTTGTCAGTAACAGATGAAGTTAGATGTAGTAAAACTTTTGAAGAAATAAAAGGATGTTCAATTCTATATAATATATTATTTCCATTTTTTATTGTTGTAAAGTCAAACAATTTAGTTACATAAGTATCAATTAATTTTTTGTTTGATTTTCCATCATTAGTTGGATTATCTGTACCATCATTTCCAATAATACTAAAATTCAAGTACGATTGTGCAAGATGTGTATGAAGCCAATCATCACCAACGTTTATTTCGAAATGAACAAAACTGATAACTTTCAATTTTATTCCAGATTTTTTTAGCAATAACTTATTCATTAACGAAAAAAATTATTAAAATGTTTCTAAAATAACTGTTACAGTAGTAACATTAAAGTCAGTTAAATTATCATTTACATCAGTTATAGTAACTTCTAAATCCTGAATTGTGTTAAAAATAGGAACATTTTCAGGCTAATTCGGATAATAAATTATTCGTCCACCAAAACTGCACCATGTTTAAATGAAGCAATAATATTAGTTTCTTTATGAAAATGATTATTATGTTTTACAAACATTCCACCAGCAAAATTAAAATTTATGTAGATTAATACAAAAGGCATTATTGTAAGAACATCTTTAGCTACAACTTTTCCATTAGCTTGAACAACTTGATAATTAAAACGAAGTAAACTTCCAATACTATCTTACATATCCATATACAAATTTACATCACTTTCAATAACTATTCTGTTTAAAATAGCATCTGCTTTATTGTATATATTCATTTTTTCAAATGTATATATATTTTTTTTAAATTTTTCAAACTATATTGATCTACAGGAATTTCTATTGTTTCTCCATCACCTTAAAGTTTATTATTTTTTCTTGTAATATTTGGTGTTAAAAAGTTGAAAGAAATACCAACTACTGAAACATTTCTATAATTAACATGTATTGGGACAGTTAACTGTTTTCAAAGTATAGAAGATTTATCACTAAGTTGAAATAACCTACTCACTTACTACTGAAAAATTATTAATAAAAGAAAAAATTGTTAATAAGCGAAAAAAATTATTTATAAATGAAAAAAATTAATAGTAACTGAACAAAACGGATTGGGAACCTAAAGTAAGAATTCTAGAAAATAAGTTAAAAAACATGCAAGGTAAACCCCTACCATATCTTATAAGATGTGCAATAATTGCAGCAAGTCGTTGTGGAAACACAACATTAATGACTGATAATTATATTACAGCTGTAGGGTGTTGAATTGCAATAAAGTTAAACCTTTGTATGTTTATTCAAAAAGTTAAGAACAACCAAAGTTTCAAGAGTTTATAAAACAATGTAAAGGAATTGACGACAAAAATATAGAAAAAATTGTTAGTTTTATTGCAAATAATGAAGAAATTATTACATTACATGTATGTGACAATAATTCAGTTGGTAAATTAGATAACTTTATTCTAGAAAATTATTTTGATAAAGGTAGACACAAAAATATAGATTGCTTTTATTTAACTCAATCTCATTCAAAAATAACAAAACAATTTACAAGTTTTAAAATTTTTTAGACAAGATGATACATATTTAAATCATATTAACCATGAATTTGTGGTGGAGACTTAAAGTTTGTTAATTTAAACAATTTTGTAGTTAATGTTGGAATGATGAATTTGGTTTCTTAACAATAGATATGTCTAAGAAATCAAATTGAAGGTAAGTTTACAAATAAAATACAACACTTCTTAACAACACAAAAATTAAACAAAAGCGTTATACCAAAACATTAAACATTAACTTTAACTTTACATTAAATTTAACATAAACATTAACATTAAAATTAACTTTAGCGAAAAGAATTAACATTAACTTTAATGTTAACATTAACTTTAACATCAACTTTAACTTTAACATTATAATTAGCATTAACAAAAACATTAAACATAAATATAAACATAAATATTGACAATACACATTAATATAAACATAAATGTAAACAATAAATATAATTAGAGGTTTTTCGCCTGTAATAACTGTTTGCAAATTATGATAGAAAATTTCTTTAACAAGCTACACAAAATAGAAAGGAATTTTGATTAACTAAATGAACAATTTCAGCTTTGGAAAAGTAACCAAGAACAGCATACAAGAAATATAAAATGGAAAATCAACCTGTTATGAATGCTATTGAAAATGTAAAACAAGGTATTGAAGGTTTAACTGATAATGTTTTAAAAGAAATCAAAGAAAATAGAGAAGTTGAAAAACAAGTGATCCATATCAGCATAATATAGAAGATCTTGATGATTTATACCCAATAAAACGATTAACAGATTGGTCTGATGATATTCCTGGAAAATATGGTTATATGTTAAGTGAAACAGAAATTAAAGATAAATTTAATAAATATCAGAAGACAAAGAAAGTAAAAAGATAAATGAAACTAAAAAGATAAATGTTAGTGAAAGAATCTTGAAGAACATAAATCATAGTGAAAATAAAGTATTTGTTTTAAAAGCTGTTGATATGTTTTAATATTTTGGTAATTAACCTGTAGAATTTAATGGTGATATATCAACAATTGGTAAAACAAACATATGAAGGTACAGATGGATTAATGAGACTTTTAACTGAAAAACAAATTACTATAGATGATTTAAATGAAAAGTTTATGGTGAAGATTTATCAAATTATGCAGACATATTATTAAATTCAGGAGCATTATATTCTGATAATAAACCAAATAAAATAAGTTAAAGTAGCGGTAACAAACACAAATATTTAATAAACCCAATTGTTAATGATTATTTTCCAAACATGAGAAGCACAACTCGAAATGATACAGATATTAGTTGAATGATAATAGACAATTACTTGATAGATTAGAAGTAATTCAGGGTGAAGAACTAGCTGGAATGAAAACTTTTCATAATGAAAAATTTAGTATTGCACAAATGTTAACAAATAAATTTAGTAGTTTTATAATTGATAATCCAAAAGGAATTCCATATTTAATTATGTTTTAAATAATTTTCCCCATACATATTGGAAAAGTGATAAATATGGAAAAGGATTAGTAAATACTTTAATTAACTAATTGCCACTTATATTCCAGGTTATAAATTTTGTGGTCAAGGTACCAAATTAAAAGAAAGATTAGCTAAAGGTGGTTGAGGTATAAATCCATTAGGTGAACCTTGTAACAAACATGATAATGCTTACTAAGACAAATAAGATTTAGAAAAATCATATATAGCTGATAAAGAACTTCAGTTAGCTGCAAAAGAAAGAACGTATGCTTCTTTTGGTGAAAAAGTTGCAGCAACAGCTGTTAGAGAAATATTATATTGAAAAAGAAATTTAGGCATGGGAATTAGTGTTAATCTATAGAAAATCTTTATAAATTTTAAACTATGTAAAATTATTACACATTTTTAAATTAATTGAAAAACTTTTATAAATTTTTTATTTGTTGTTAACTATGTAAAAATCCTTAGAGATCCTAGTGGTAAAACTAAACGAAAGTCAATTAAATTAAGGTTAAATAATGAACAATGAAATGCAATTGAACCTTTTTTAACAGATTCTCAAAAAGGTAAAAGAAAAGAGAGTAGGTGGAAATCTACTTTTCACATTTGCTATTCCACTTGTAAAAAAATTATTGAATATTTGACAAAAAAGAATTATGGTAAAGGATTAACACAATGAGGGTGGATTTCATCCATTATTATTAGCCGCATAACCATATTTAGTAACAATTGGTTCATTAGCTGGAGGATCTGTAGCAATTGCAAATGCAGTATTAAAGAAAAAGAAAAATGTTAAAGAATTAGAAAAACCAAAAAACATAACTTAGAAATGCAAAATAAATTGTTAATGAATTAAGGAAAACAAAAAATATTAAAATAGTAATTGATAAATTTCTTAATGCATTAATTATTTTTGATATAGAAATATTTACTACACAATTAAAAGTTAAATACTTAGGTGTTGTATATATGAGTGATGAATTAAGAAATATATCCATTATAAACTGAATGTGGTATAGTAAATTTAGATACATCTGATAATCCTGGTACTCACTGGATTTATTATTAGAAAAATAATGATACAAAAGTTGTTTTTGGTTCATTTGGTGGTAACATACCAAAACAATAAGATAACTATTTAGGAAAAAATGAACCATATTACAATACAGGAAGAATAAATGTTTGATCAAGTAATATGTGGCCATTTATGTCTATTTGTTTTAAAATTGCTATGTGAGAATTATAATTTTAATAACCTTTTGGTTTAATAAATTGTCATTTTTGAAAATAAGATACATCTAACTAAACAAACTTAACAAGTACTTAATAAAAATACATTTAATTTAGAAATAATCGAAAAAATTGAAACAATTGAAGATATTATAAAACAACTTCAATCATCAATAATCCATAGAAAACTAATGCAATTAAAGAATTTCAAAAAGAATTTAATGTTATTTTTAAAGTAAATAATAGTTATATTGGTTTTAAAAATAGAAGACTTGCTAATGTAAATGATACAATTGATGCAAGAGACGTAGATAACAAACAATACACGAATATATTACAAAACCGGAATACATAAATTAATAACTATTTTACCAGAAAAAAGTGTAAAAAGATTTTTCAGATTATCTCTCAAGATCAGATTTGACTCCGTACTTAAATAAGTTAAGTAATCTTAAGGATAAAATATATTATAAACAGATAATGGAATTTACATTTATAACAGATGGTGAACACAAAATGTACAATTGTGAATATGATTTCAAATTTAAAAGGATGAATAGAGATTAAAACTTTGATGCTTTTTTACATAATAGTAAGTGAAGCTGATGAGCTCTTTCAATTAAAGAATAATAATCATTTAATAATTATACACAAATCAAATTTTATAACTGTAACATTGGACGGTTCTGTGAAAACTGTTCCTGTAGATGTAAATATGATTGTATTTTGTGAAATAACTTAAAATATAAAGAATTTTTTATCTCCATAAAGGAATAATCACAATTAACATTTAGTACGTAAAGACGATCAGATCTATTGCTTGGGATGTAATAAATTTACAGAAACTAACACTACATAGAATAACAACTAAAAATGGAAGTCAAGCAATTGAAGGTATATGTACAATTCGTAAATCTAAAAAAAGGAAATTACTTAAAGAAAGTTTGTAAATGGTGAAGGTACAAATAATATCCACGATAATATATTTAACGAAATAGATAAATAAATTAGAAAGAATTTTAAATGAGGAAAACTTGTTTCTTTTGGTATAGATGATTTACGGCAAGCTGATCTAGTTGAAATGGTTTAGGGAATTTAAAAGGAATTTTAAAAATTAACAAAGGTTACATATATTTATTAAGAATAATTGATTTTTTTTCAAATATTCAATTGCTATTTCTATTAAAGATGAAAAAGCTAAAAATTGATAAGAAATCCAAATAATTTACAAGCTGATAATGGTAAAGAATTCTATAATAAAGAATTTAATGTTTTATGAAGAAATACAACATTAATAATTATTTTACTTTTTCAAGATTATAAGCACATACTGTTAGACGATTTTACAGAACTCTTAAAGAAAAATTGTGGAATAATTTTGCTTTACAGGGAAATTATAAATTGTTAAATTTATTTAAAAAACTAATTGATGGATATAATAACACAAAACAGTCTACAAAAGAACGAAATCAAAAGAAGTTACAGAAAAAAAATTTAAAAATAATGTGTCTAATGAAAATGCCTAGTATAATATAGGTGATAAAGTAAGAATTAGTAAAGTTAAAGGACTTATTGAAAAATTATATACAGCTAATTGGTCAACAGAAATATTTGAAATTGAATATGTTATTCATTCTGATCTAATTACATATAAATTAAAAGATACAAAATTTTTATGAACGAGAACTGCAGAAAACAAAACATCCAGATATATACTTAGTTGAGAACCTTTTAAGAAAGAAATGTAATAAAGTGTAAGTCAATAGGTTAGGTTTAGATAATTCACACAACAATTGCAAAAAATACAGATAAAGTTATCAATAATTAGTTTTTTAAACATTTAGTATTTCAAACGAATTAATTTACTATTTAGTTTAGCAATCAAATACTCTTTAAACAATCAGTTTTTAAAAGAATTAATTTACTGTTTAGCCTGAAAATCAATTCGTTTTTAAACAAGTATCAAACATTTCCATCAAATTATGAGGTTGAACATCTTCTGGTTTAACTATTTCGACTTTTACTGTAATTCGTTCAACATTTACTTTAATATTTTCATCTTTCATTTTAATTCTATCATCTTTGCTTTAATTTATTTAATTGTTTATTGTATCAACGTTTCATTGTTTTTGTATACAAATATCTTTGTGTTTTATTTTCTTATTCTAAAAAGTTTCCATTTATGTAGAAAAAATGTATATATAACAATTTATACATAGAACAAATTTTTTTAATTATTATATAAAAAATTCTTTTGAAATATTAATAAATTAAAATGGCCATGTGGTAATGTATCTATCTTATTTTCCAATAGATATCTTTTATTATCATGAGGACTTAGTGCTTTTTTGTTAACTTGAATTGTATATATTTCATGTTTATCAATTTTAATTAATTAATTATTTTGTATTGTTCTGTATTGTTAAATAAACAATCTTTTTAATCTTCTAAACTTATCTTGATTTTAAGAACACATTTCTTAATTCCTTTATTTTTTTACTATATTGTCACCAACTTTATAGGGACACCCCTTTCCTCTTAAACCACAAAATTATTCAATTACTTTTCCATTACATTGATCTCTCGTTTTACCAAAAACTTTATTGTTTACTTGGGGAATACTATATATAATACCTGTAGGATAACTACTGCTATCAGAGTTATCAATTATTGATTTTATATCTTCATAGAAATCTTAAGATTTAATATTGTAAATATAACTATCTGTATTTTGATTACATAATTGAATATTTTCTCCTTATTTAGGTTTCATTACTCTATAGTGAAAATCATACTTTAATTCTTTACATAAATTAAGTATTTCTTTATACAACATAAATACGTTTATCAAATGAAATTTTTGTTTTATACATATGAAAGAGAGCAAGATTTTCATTAAATATAGTTCTACATTTAAATTTTGCTTTACCTACAAGTTTATCACATACTTTACTATTTATATCTTGTCTGTTTCTTATATATCCATTGTTTTACAATTAGTTTACTTTCATTTGTTCCTGCGACAAGTTTTGTTAAAGGAACTAATGGTAAATCATGTAATTCTTTTGGATATTCTAAATCTACTTCAAATATATAACCATGTTCACAGTTGTTTGAAATCTCTATTATCTTTGTCCATTTAAGTTATTTGGCTTATCTCATTGAAATCCACCATGTGATAAAAATATTGGTTTGTAGCATAACCATATAAGTTATTTGCATTTACTTATGTTATATAATTCTGTACTTCTTTATTATTAAAATCTTTTTAATATTTATTATTTGCTTTTAATAAATTTTATAACATTATGAAATAACTCCACTTATTCATTTTTCAACCATTAAAAGTGTATTATTATTATATAATAACTCAACTTTTGTCCAGTTATTTTTAACAATGCATCCCAAGATCAACCTGGTGCTGTAAAATACCAAGGAGGATCTAGATTATATGTTTGTAAACACGTTTTAAAAAATTTTTTAAATCATCACTCAACAATAGTTCATCAGTTTTACGATATAAATCATGATATTCACCATGATTTTCATATTGAATTTAACCCAAACTAATTTTGCATGTTTATAATCTTTATCAGTTATGTTACAAATATTTATTTTGTTGTAAAATTTTTCTATACTTGGCATTTAACTTTTAATGTTTTTAATTAAACAATTTGGTGTATGTTTATCTAATTTTTCTTTACAATTGAAATGTAGTAAGCATCAATCACAAATAAATATTACTGCTCATGTTTGGTGATTTGACTTGATACAAGTATAGATAAATTTTTTATGTAACATTATTGTAAATTATTATCTTTGTTGAAATAAAGTATATTTACATGTTTTTCCTTTTTACATTTTGTAATTTTTAATGGATATTCTTGATATTCTTCATCATCAAATGAATAGGACTGATAGATATATTAATTATATTTTCTATTTTTGGAATTTGATCAACTACTACAGGAAATTCTACATTTTCAAGTTTTTTATCGAGATCATGGCCAACCTCTTTATATTTTGTTATTTTTTCAGCAATTTTATCTACAGGATACAAATCAATTTTATGGACCACAGAAAACACTTTTGATCACAATTTTTAACATTAACACATGGTTTCTAAATTACAATTTTATCTGGTAAATCAATGTATGATGATCCATTTACTAGAATATATTTATTAATTGCTAATTGCAAACCAATAATTTTATTTAATGACCATCCTGATCTTTGTGCTTGAAAATTACATACAGTTTTTCTAAAATATCCATTTTACCTTGTTAAAATTTTTTACCAAATTCTTCTTCTGTCATAATAGTATAGTTTCGTGTTTGTTGTCCAAATTCTTGAATTTTTCATTTATTTCAATTTTTGTAGTTGATATTCACAAAAGTGATTAAAGTTTGCTCTAAACCATTATGTACTTTCAAATATCCTTTAACACTTTTCAAATTTTTTCTTTTTACTGCAGTTAAGAAATGAGTAGGTTCAAGTATACCTATACTATTTTCAAAATTTATAGTTTGTACTCTGTTTTCAAATGCTTTTTCAACCAAGTACTCTATAATTGTATTTTATTTATAATATGATAAATTTTTCCAAAGATTTCCACTTACTTCAGGTGAATAATTTTTAACAATATTTGTATCTTTTTCACTTAATTCAGGTGTATAATTTCTAACAGTATTTGGTAATTGTTTACAAAAATCATCACTTACTTCAGATGTATCAGTTTTAACAATATTTCTAAGATTTTCACTTCAGGTGCATAATTTCTATCAATATTTGGTAATTGTTTCCAAAAATTTCATTTACTTCAGATGTATAATTTCTAACAATGTTTGTATGATTGTCACTTACTTCAGGTGTTTGATTTCTAACAATTATTGATAACTGTTTCCAAAAATTACCACTTTCTTCAGATCTATAATTTCTAACAATATTTATATTATCTTCACTTACTTCATGTTTATTATTTCTAACACTATTTGTATGATTTTCACTTACATCATGTCGATAATATCTAGCAAAAATTAAACTATTTCTAATTGTAAATGTAATTAAATCACCTTTATGTAAGTTTGAATATCCTCATAGATTATTTACTTTAGAAAATTTATAAAGACTTGCAACAGTAAATTTTTTTGTTGAGTAGCATTGGATGTTTCGATTGTGCTCTTATATTACAATAAAATTCATTGGAACTGTAAAAAATATTTTTTTTGCAATATGGTAATAATGTAATACATTGATAATGATTTTCATTTTATCGATAATCAATCAAAAAGAGAATTAGTTTATAATCTAGTTTAACAATCAATTAGTTTTTAAACAATTAGTTTTTAAGAGAATTAGT
This sequence comes from Schistocerca piceifrons, assembly GCF_021461385.2. Classification (NCBI taxonomy): domain Eukaryota; kingdom Metazoa; phylum Arthropoda; class Insecta; order Orthoptera; family Acrididae; genus Schistocerca; species Schistocerca piceifrons. Next base: position 1,607,702 of record NC_060145.1, read on the forward strand.
TTACCATTTAGCTTAACAATCAATTAATTTATTATTAGTTGAACTATCAATTAGTTTACTATTTAGTTTTACAGTCAATTAGTTTTAATAATTTATTTACTAAATAATAAATCGTGAAGTTAAAGCTTTCTTATTCTCAATGTATTCTAAAGTACACTTCTTACTTTCATTATTATGTTTATCTTTCTGTGAAGGGTTTATATATTAACAATTAACATGTTTAATTTCTTGCTAACCTCTACATTATTTTTGTAGTTGTAGATCTTTCTTCAGTTACAACTTCTTCATTATCCATTGTAGATGAAGATGGGGTGGATGAAGAATGGGGTACTTAAAACTCTAGCACATAGGGCGCGCACTATCTCTGACCCAGAGTCTACCCCAGGAATTGGAACATCTGAGAACTGTATTTCGAAAAAATGGGTACCCAGAGTGGCAGATTCAACGTGCTCTCCGCCCAACCACTGCAGCACAACCTGTTGAGATGGAGGAAGTCACGAGGGAGGAGGTAGGCACTGCATTTATTCCATACACAAGCGCACTCTCGGGGAAAATCGCCCGCATTCTGAAGAAACACCGAGTCGGAACTGTGTTTTGTCCTCCAAATAAAACTCGTGCATTGGTGGGGAGCGCCAAAGATGTCCTCAGTTTGAGGAAGACCAGCGTGTACCAGATTCCGTGTCAATGTGGCAAGTCGTATATTGGTCAGACGATGCGTACCGTCGAGGTTCGATGCCGTGAACACCAGAGGCACACTCGACTGATGTATCCGAGCAAGTCGGCGGTCGCTGAACATTGTTTGTCGGAAAATCACGCCATGGAGTATGACCGCACGAGGATTCTGGTACAGACGTCGAGATACTGGGACAGCGTTGTTAGAGAGGCCATCGAAATTCGCACCAATGACGACCTCATAAACCGTGACTGTGGCTATAATCTTAGCAAGGCTTGGGAACCAGCGATCGGGTTAATCAAGAGTAAATCGAGCAAACGTATAGTTGTGACGACCATGGCGGAGAGAGCCATCACATCTACATCTACATCTACATATATACTCCGCAAGCCACCCAACGGTGTGTGGCGGAGGGCACTTTACGTGCCACTGTCATTACCTCCCTTTCCTGTTCCAGTCGCGTATGGTTCAGGGGAAGAACAACTGTCTGAAAGCATCCATGCGCGCTCTAATCTCTCTAATTTTACATTCGTGATCTCCTCGGGAGGTATAAGTAGGGGGAAGCAATATATTCGATACCTCATCCAGAAACGCACCCTCTCGAAACCTGGACAGCAAGCTACACCGCGATGCAGAGCGCCTCTCTTGCAGAGTCTGCCACTTGAGTTTATTAAACATCTCCGTAACGCTATCACGGTTACCAAATAACCCAGTGACGAAACGCGCCGGTCTTCTTTGGATCTTCTCTATCTCCTCCGTCAGACCGATCTGGTACGGATCCCACACTGATGAGCAGTACTCAAGTATAGGTCGAACGAGTGTTTTGTAAGCCACCTCCTTTGTTGATGGACTACATTTTCTAAGCACTCTCCCAATGAATCTCAACCTGGTACCCGCCTTACCAACAATTAATTTTATATGATCATTCCACTTCAAATCGTTCCGCACGCATACTCCCAGATATTTTACAGAAGTAACTGCTACCAGTGTTTGTTTCGCTATCATATAATCATACAATAAAGGATTCTTCTTTCTATGTATTCGCAATACATTACATTTGTCTATGTTAAGGGTCAGTTACCACTCCCTGCACCAAGTGCCTATCCGCTGCAGATCTTCCTGCATTTCGCTACAATTTTCTAATGCTGCAACTTCTCTGTATACTACAGCATCATCCGCGAAAAGCCGCATGGAACTTCCGACACTATCTACTAGCTCATTTATACAGTATATATTGTGAAAAGCAATGGTCCCATAACACTCCCCTGTGGCACGCCAGAGGTTACTTTAACGTCTGTAGACGTCTCTCCATTGATAACAACAAGCTGTGTTCTTTTTGCTAAAAACTCTTCAATCCAGCCACACAGCTGGTCTGATATTCCATAGGCTCTTACTTTGTTTATCAGGCGACAGTGCGGAACTGTATCGAACGCCATCCGGAAGTCAAGAAAAATAGCATCTACCTGGGAGCCTGTATCTAATATTTTCTGGGTCTCATGAACAAATAAAGCGAGTTGGGTCTCACACGATCGCTGTTTCCGGAATCCATGTTGATTCCTACATAGTAGATTCTGGGTTTCCAAAAACGACATGATACTCGAGCAAAAAACATGTTCTAAAACTCTACAACAGATCGACATCAGAGATATACGTCTATAGTTTTGCGCATCTGCTCGACGACCCTTCTTGAAGACTGGGACTATCTGTGCTCTTTTCCAATCATTTGGAACCCTCCGTTCCTCTACAGACTTCCGGTACACGGCTGTTAGAAGGGAGGCAAGTTCTTTCACATACTCTGTGTAGAATCGAATTGGTATCCCGTCAGGTCCACTGGACTTTCCTCTGTTGAGTGATTCCAGTTGCTTCTCTATTCCTTGGACACTTATTTCAATGCCAGCCATTTTTTCGTTTGTGCGAGGATTTAGAGAAGGAACTGCAGTGCGGTCTTCCTCTGTGAAACAGCTTTGGAAAAAGGTGTTTAGTATTTCAGCTTTACGCGTGTCATCCTCTGTTTCAATGCCATCATCATCTCGTAGTGTCTGGATATGCTGTTTCGAGCCACTTACTGATTTAACGTAAGACCAGAACTTCCTAGGATTTTCTGTCAAGTCGGTACATAGAATTTTACTTTCGAATTCACTGAACGCTTCACGCATAGCCCTCCTTACGCTAACTTTGATATCATTTAGCTTCTGTTTGTCTGAGAGGTTTTGGCTGCGTTTAAACTTGGAGTGGAGCTCTCTTTGCTTTCGCAGTAGTTTCCTAACTTTGTTGTTGTACCACGGTGGGTTTTTCCCGTCCCTCACAGTTTTACTCGGCACGTACCTGTCTAAAACGCATTTTACGATTACACCGACGTCATCTAAGACGCCGTCGCAATCTGTTCCACCGCGCGACCGTGGCGCGGGCGCGGATGGCGGAGGGAGCGCGCCGCGGACGGAGGGTATTTAAATCGGCCGCCGTCGCCAACGAACCCAGTTCCCTCTGAGCAGCCATAGCGTACGGATCTCAATGCCGGCACGTTCACATGAGCTCAGTCCATCAGTTCACCTGATGATGGCGACATGTATGATCGCCGAAATATTGTGCCCGTTGGACACTATAGACTGGCAGCATACCCGTGGATATTTTGATTATCAAATACGCCAGGAGAATCTCAAGAATCACAAGATGTTTCTTCATTATTCATTGTTTATAATATTTACGAATGTTCTTCACATGAATTTCAGCATAAATGTTCCTTAAAACAATATTTAGCACCACTTTTTCCACATATACTAGGACTTGGATTTTTATTGTAATTTTTTACATGATATATAGTTCTTTAACCATCTTTTGTACATTTCTGTAAGGTAAAATTATCAATTTATTTCTCCATATTACAATATTTAGAAAATTTGGATTTCACAGAGGACTCCTGTTGAACATGCTCCATTGATATATTAAAAAAATATTATATTTATGAAAAAATAAATTTTTATAATTGTTATAATTTTTATAATTTCTATAAGTTAGATATTAAATCAATCAAAATCATAATAATATGCTGATTCACCATAAATTGCTGCTTCATCTTAAGCATCCAAAAAATCAAAAATTGTAATTATTTTAACTGTTTTTCACACTTTATTTTAATTATAGTTCTACAATGTTGACAATTTTCTTTTTCCTTTAACCAATCATCAATAAATTTTTCAGAAAAAATATGATTGCAATTTGTTTTAACAAACTGATTGTTATTTTTACTACTTAAACATATAGGGCATCAATGTATTCAGATTTCTCAATTAGTTCAAAAGTTTCTTTAAGTTTGTTTGCATTTCGTTTCGGTTTTCCATTTATAAGAAATAATTTTTATTAAATTTATAAAAAATAAAAAAGAATAATTTTCAATGAATCATTTAGCTGTTGTTGTTGTGGTCTTCTGTCCTGAGACTGGTTTGATGCAGCTCTCCATGCTACTCTATCCTGTGCAAGCTTCTTCATCTCCCAGTACCTACTGCAGCCTGCATCCTTCTGAATCTGCTTAGTGTGTTCATCTCTTGGTCTCCCTCTATGATTTTTACCCTCCACACTGCCCTCCAATACTAAACTGGTGATCCCTTGATGTCTCAGAACATGTCCTACCAACCAATCTCTTCTTCTAGTCAAGTTGTGCCACAAGCTCCTCTACTCCCCAATTCTATTCAATACCTCCTCATTAGTTATGTGATCTACCCATCTAATCTTCAGCATTCTTTTGTAGCACCACATTTCGAAAGCTTCTATTCTCTTCTTGTCTAAACTATTTATCGTCCATGTTTCACTTCCATACATGGCTACACTCCATACAAATACTTTCAGAAACGACTTCCTGACACTTAAATCTATACTCGATGTTAACAAATTATTCTTCTTCAGAAATGCTTTCCTTGCCATTGCCAGTCTACATTTTATGTCCTCTCTACTTTGGCCATCGTCAGTTATTTTGCTCCCCAAATAGCAAAACTCCTTTACTACTTTAAGTGTCTCATTTCCTAATCTAATTTCCTCAGCATCACCTGACCCTATTCGATTACATTCCATAATCCTCGTTTTGCTTTTGTTGATGTTCATCTTATATCCTCCTTTTAAGACACTGTCCATTCTGTTCAACTGCTCTTCCAAATCCTTTGCTGTCTCTGAGAGAATTACTATGTCATCGGCGAACCTCAAAGTTTTTATTTCTTCTCCATGGATTTTAATGCCTACTCCGAACTTTTCTTTTGTTTCCTTTATTGCTTGCTCAATATACAGATTGAACAACATCGGGGATAGGCTACAACCCTGTCTCACTCCCTTCCCAACCACTGCTTTTCTCTCATACCCCTCGACTTTTATAACTGCCATCTGGTTTCTGTACAAATTGTAAATAGCTCTTTGCACCCTGTATTTTACCCCTGCCACTTTCAGAATTTGAAAGAGAGTATTCCAATAAAATTGTGAAAAGCTTTCTCTAAGTCTACAAATGCTAGAAACGTAGGTTTCCCTTTCCTTAATCTTTCTTCTAAGATAAGTCGTAGGGTCAGTATTGCCTCACGTGTTCCAACACTTCTACGGAATCCAAACTGATCTTCCCCGAGGTCAGATTCCATCAATTTTTCCATTCGTGTGTAAAGAATTCGTGTTAGTATTTTGCAGCTGTGACTTATTAAACTGATAGTTCGGTAATTTTCACATCTGTCAACACCTGCTTTCTTTGGGATTGGAATTATTATATTCTTCTTGAAGTTTGAGGGTATTTCGCCTGTCTCATACATCTTGCTCACCAGATGATAGAGTTTTGTCAGGACTGGCTCTCCCAAGGCTGTCAGTAGTTCTAATGGAATGTTGTCTACTCCGGGGGCCTTGTTTCGACTCAGGTTTTTCAGTGCTCTGTCAGACTCTTTACGCAGTATCGTATCTCCCATTTCATCTTCATCTACATCCTCTTCCATTTCCATAACATTGTCCTCAAGTATGTCGCCCTTGTATAGACCCTCATATACTCCTTCCACGTTTCTGCTTTCCCTTCTGTGCTTAGAACTGGTTTTCCATCAATGCTCTTGATATTCATGCAAGTGGTTCTCCTTTCTCCGAAAGTCTCTTTAATTTTCCTGTAAGCAGTATCTATTTTACCCCTACTAAGATCAGCCTCTACATCCTTACATTTGTCCTCTAGCCATCCCTGCTTAGCCATTTTGCACTTCCTGTCGATCTCATTTTTGAGACATTTGTATTCCTTTTTGCCTGCTTCATTTACTGCACATTTATATTTTCTCCTTTCATAAATTAAATTCAATATTTCTTCTGTTACCCAAGGGTTTCTACTAGCCCTCGTCTTTTTACCTATTTGATCCTCTGCGGCCTTCACTATTTCATCCCTCGAAGCTACCCATTCTTGTTCTACTGTATTTCTTTACCCCATTCCTGTCAATTGTTCCCTTATGCTCTCCATGAAACTCTGTACAACCTCTGGTTCTTTCAGTTTATCCAAGTCGCATCTCCTTAATTTCCCACATTTTTGCAGTTTCTTCAGTTTTAGTCTACAGTTCATAACCAATAAATTGTGGTCAGAGTCCACATCTGCCCCTGGAAATGTCTTACAATTTAAAACCTGGTTCCTAAATCTCTGTCTTACCATTATATAATCTGTCTGATACCTTTTAGTATCTCCAGGGTTCTTCCATGTTTACAACCTTCTTTCATGATTCTTGAACCAAATGTTAGCTATGATTAAGTTATGCTCTGTGCAAAATTCTACAAGACGGCTTCCTCTTTCATTTCTTAGCCCCAGTCCATATTCACCTACTATGTTTCCTTCTCTCCCTTTTCCTACTGGCGAATTCCAGTCACCCATGACTATTAAATTATCGTCTCCCTTCACTACCTGAATAATTTCTTTCATCTCATCATACATTTCATCAATTTCTTCATCATCTGCAGAGCTAGTTGGCATATAAACTTGTACTACTGCAGTAGGCATTGGCTTTGTGTCTATCTTGGCCACAATAATGCGTTCACTGTGCTGTTTGTAGTAGCTTACCCATACTCCTATTTTTTTATTCATTATTAAACCTACACCTGCATTACCCCTATTTGCTTTTGTATTTATAACCCTGTATTCACCTGACCAAAAGTCTTGTTCCTCCTGCCACCGAACTTCACTAATTCCCACTATATCTAACTTTAACCTATCCATTCCCCTTTTTAAATTTTCTAACCTACCTGCCCAATTAAGGGATCTGACATTCCATGCTCTAATCCATAGAATGCCAGGTTTCTTTCTCCTGATAACGATGTTCTCTTGAGTAGTCCCCTCCCGGAGATTCGAATGGGGGACTATTTTACCTCTGGAATATTTTACCCAAGAGGACGCCATCATCATTTAATCATACAGTAAAGCTGCATGCCCTTGGGAAAAATTACGGCTGTAGTTTCCCCTTGCTTTCAGCCGTTCGCAGTACCAGAACAGCAAGGCCATTTTGGTTAGTGTTACAAGGCCAGATCAGTCAATCATCCAGACTGTTGCCCCTGCAACTACTGAAATGGCTGTTGCCCTCTTCAGGAACCACACGTTTGTCTGGCCTCTCAACAGATAACCCTGTAAGTTCAAAATTACAATCATTTTAAAAATATGTTAATACAAACTGGAAATTTATTTTTGTAAAACTAATAACATTTTTTCTATAAAATGGAAACTACTTTAATCAAGAAAGTCAACAATTTAAGTATTTCTAAAGAAATTAAAAAAGTATATGAGCTAGAGACAAATATTTTATATAATATCACGAAAAGTGAATATTTAAATACTAGATATGGAGAACAACTTTGTCTAGAACTCAATAATGATTTTAAAGTTTTTTATATGAAACAGATTTTCTAAATTAATTCATGATTTTGATTTTGAAATAATTATAAAAAGGACAAATGAAACTGAAAATAAGGGTATGAAGAAACTTAAAAATAGAAGAATGAATTTCATCATACAGAGTTCACAATGTAAAATGTCTAAAAAAATGTACTTTTGTTTTAGCTAATATATTTTATTATCTTACAATCACATCGTAAATTTTTATAATTTACCTTTGTTAACCAATTTATTTTAATTATTTTACTTATCTTCACAATGTGATTTTTTGAAATTATATACCTTGTTAACTAATAAATATTAATTAATCTACTTACATTCAAAATGAAAAATGTTTAAAATAATGTACTTTGTTAATTAATACATTTTAATTAATTTACTTACATTCACAATGTAATTTTTTAAAAATAACTTATTTTTGTTAACCAATACATTTTAATTAATCTACTTATGTTCAGAGTGAAATTTTTTAAAAAATAACTTACTTTTATTATCTAATACATGTTATTGTGTTACAGCTGTGTTGTAAATGAAATAATTAAGTTATAAATCAGTTAGTTATTATAATTAGTTGAGTTATTATAAAAATTAGGTGTTTAGTTAACATTTTAAAATAGGTTAAGCTAATTAATTATACTGAATTTTAAAAAAATCATTTAAGTTACTTATAAAATACAGAATTAACTTTAATATTGAGCTAGTGATCTAGAACCTACAAAATGATTCTACTTTCATAGGAATGCAATTGTTCTTACTATTATTATCATAGTATTGACGGTTCAGTGGTTGTCACCCCCCATACTGTCTGTTAGTGGTTACAACATTAACTTGCTGGAAATTTCCCATTCCAGGCACTTGGTTGTTGGTTCCATATTGTAGTGAACTCGTGAAATTATTTTGTGACATTAGATACCGTGAACGTTACCCATTAGGTCGCCCCACATTGGGCGCCAAAGCTGTTGTGGACTCGGGAAATTATTTTGTGACAACAGATACCTGTCGCCCCATGTTAGGCGCCAAAAAAAGGAGTGAACTGTACATTCTTCTCTCTGCTGTTGAACGTGAAATGACGATCAAATGACTGATTCGATTGCTCCACGTCAGGAGCCAACAATTAACTGATATCAATGAAATCATACACAAAGGGTACAAAATTAAGGGGTTCATGTATGAATGTAATAGATTGATTACAGTATCAAAATGTGAAAGAAATGTATTTATTTTTCGTGCTGTTCACACAAACCGAGACAAAATTATAAATCTCAGTGCCAATTTGACTGGGCGTGGCCACGACTCAATTATTAAGGGGAAGGAGGAAGGATCGAATCGCCTCACCATTCTCCGTTATCGTTCGTCGTATACTGACTGCTGTCGGCGGCAGGCGCTGCGTCGGCGCTGCGCGGGTCGGCTGCCCTCTTCAGCAATGGCGGCTTCGCGGCGGGGTCCAGGTACGATCTCCGCGTTGTCTGCCCGATGTCGGTTGCGTGGCCGAAGCTGTGCTGTCAGGGTGTCGGAAGGCGGGTGTCGGCGATGGGCGGAAGATCGCCCACGTCCTCTGGCTTCGGCGGTGTCTCCAAGACTCCCTAATCGCTTCTCCTTCATCTCTCACTGCAATATTCGAAATATTCTACATTTCGGCATGTCATTGCCTGACAAAACTTTCAATGCAGCCCAATGACAGATCGCCGTTTCATAGCCACGCCTCTCCGTGTGGGGTGTAAATTTTCTATCTGGCGTGGGCAGCCGTGTGGCTCGTGAATCGGCATCTTTCTCACGATTTCACCTTCTTGAGATGTTTTCCTCCATTCCGAGGCTGTTGGGAAAGCAGCTCCATAACACTTCTTCATAACCGCTCTCCCTTCGTGAAGCCTGGACGACTCGTGTTTGGGTTCCGTCTGAAAACCTACCGGCATCCGTGATTTATAAGGAATTTCCTCACTGTCTAGAAAAATATCCTCTTAAGAACGCTGACTTCTTTCAGACGCCTTCCTGCGCCAATTCCCAGCGCTTTTTGCACGTTCCCCCCTGTGCCCGTGGGGTGCTGGAACTGTCGGACATGCCTGCTTTCTAAGGCACGTAAAACGATTGCTGCCAGGCCAGAACTCGGATGCTTCCGCGCGTACCTTCTCGGCGTTCCGACCTAATGGCAGCAGGTGTCCATCAGCTTCTCGTTGTCGGACGGGACGCGACCTTCGCACGCTGTGTGCCCGCACGGTGACTGCGGGGTCCGTCCCTCCTGTGTGGGGCTCGCCGCAGGGTGTCCGGCTCCCTCCTCCTCCGAGGCCCGCTCGCGGCGCCTTGGCGAAAGCGGCCGCGGTCGGGCGTACTACAACATCAGACACATCATTACCTACATCTGAATATCTGTAGTCACGTTTACATGTTTAATAAAGTGTGTGCACGCAGTAGTTTGTAACTGATTTACGTTTTTTTTGTTTTTGTTTTTTTTTCAGTTCAATAATTGTCACCCTGTAAGCCGCACGTTTATCCGAATTTCGTCCTCGAAAAGTTAGGGTGTAGCTTATATCCTCTACCTTGTCTTCTTACACATTCTTGCTGTAAAAAAATTTCGCTCATTTGCAATAATACGACAAACGTCTCTAACCGAAACTGGCGGCAGGGTATTTTATTACGCAACATAGCGAACTTTCACCGCTATTTTATTGGAGTTAACATTGCGTAGGTCTGACAACACTGTTTTGTTACCTTATAACTCAATTTCAGTTGGATATTGGTAAAAAAAAAGGTGTGTTTTCTGACGATATGAAAGATCATTTAGAGCGAAAAACATTATCAAAGCCAAGGAATTTGGCGCAGCTTTGCGAGCTTCAGACTTACAGTTGTGCGCTATGCCAAAACCACAACCACTAATGCGCGACGTTGGATTGCTTCAGAAGGAAAATGGAAGAAGGCATTCCAACGAGGAAATCGTCTAAGGGACCGAAATGTGATAAATATTCAGAACTTTAAAAAGGTTCTTTCCTGTGTGCAAGATACGAGGAAAGATGAGATATCTATCTCGCAAGAAATAATTCAACTGAAGGTCTAGGAAACCGTAAGAGTCTTAAACGTGCCGTCGAGTATTGGTTGGTGTCGTCGGTATATGTGGAAAAATGGCCTTTCTGTCCAAGGAAGTACTACATTAGCACAGCGAATGCCAGCAGATTTCAAGGAGAAACTGGCTAACTTCCAGCGGTACGTGATCCAATTCTGAAAGTGTCACTCACACCCTTTTCATCAGACTAGCAATGCTGACGAAACGCCAGTATTTTTTGACGTAGGTAGCAATACGACAATAAATATGGTAGGGGCAAAAAGCTAAGAGGAACTGGGAATTAAAAAAAGAATACCTGTGATGTTAGCTGTTATAGCCGATAGGGGAACGTTAGCCCCTTATGTTAATCTGAAGAGAAAAACTACGCTCAAAGAAAATTTTCCTAAGGACCTTCGTGCCAAGACTTGGATGACAACGCAAATGATTGTTGACTGGCTGTCTAGTGTTTGGAATCGCAGACCTGGGGCACTGCTTGCTACGAGGGCCATGCTAATTTTGGATGCTTTTACACAACATCTAAGTGCTGAATTAAAAGATAGACTTGCTGCACAGAAGATAGACTTTGTCGTAATTCCTGGAGGACTGACTTCAAAACTACAGTTGTGGCCATAAACAAGCCGTTCAAGGACAACCTCTGAAAAACGTATTCAGATTGCTCCTTGAAGAAGACCATGCGCTTACACAGTCTGGTAGGTTTACGAACCCATCAGTCACCCTTTTGTGCAAATGGGTTTTTGCTTCACGATCCTCCATATCATGAGAGCTCATCATCCAACGTAGCGGTGGGCAGTGGACGTAATGTTTTGGCTTATAGGTTTATTGCTTACTTAGCTACTGTAATACTTGTGTATCTGCTTTGATAGACGCCATCCTTCAAACGAGTAATTCCCGAGAAAAACGCCACCCACGTATAATTTCTTCTGTACGAAATCGCGAAAAAATCTTTAAAAGGTGTTTAGTAATTTCATACGGCCACAGAAAATCTTTGGTGTGACGTCATAAGCGAGTGACTGCGTGTGAGATCGCAAAGTTTTCATATATTTTTAGGTTTCAGATACATATTTTAACGGTTTTTTTGATAATATTTACTATATAAGTGAAGTATTAGTGGTTTGTTCATTCACCTCTGCCTTTCTTGTGTTGTGACCTGATATTTGTGTTTCGTATCGAGCAACTTAACCTCTTGCCTGTGTTTACATTCCGTGCTGACCAGTTGCAGCTGTAGCGGCGCATCGAAAGCTAAGTACTAATTAATTGTTTGTGTATAGTGGTTTATTTAGGAACTTTAGTAGTCTTCAACCGGTGTTCTTGGTGTTTTCTGGTGAAATAATTTCAGAAGAACCTTTTGGGAACTGTTTTCAGCTGCGTTACTGTGTCATTAGACGTTTGATTCTCTTTCTGTATGTCTTTTGTTATATTCACATTTGTTGTTTATTAATACTGTTAATAATAGTAGTTACTTTCCTTGTAGAGTAAGTTTGTGATTATTGTAGTCAGGTTTTTAACATCTTATTGTAGTAGCGGAACTTAGAAAAAGTAAAATTTTAACATGAGTGAGAAGTGTGGGCTTTGCCGTAGGTTCGTGAGTAGTGGATTGCGGTGTGAGACTTGTTCGAAGTATTTTCACTGGGGGGAATGCAGTGGGGAAGCGAGTGGGCATTCTGGTGAGATCCTCTCCTGGAACTGCAGGTTATGTAGCAAAAGTAAGTTGATAGAGGAGCAGGAGCGTAAGATCTGTGCCCTTCAGGTGCAGTTGAAAAACGCACAGGAGGAGCTAGATAGGATGAGGAGGGAGAAGGGGGTTGGGGAATGGGAGCTGGCTGTTGGCAAGAGATCTGCTAGGAGAAGAAGATTTTCAGATAGTTTTACTATTGGTGTTTACAATAGATATGACCAACTGTCAGAGTCTAGTGGAGAGGAATCTCTAGTAGCTGTAGATGTAGGAAGTATGCAGCAGACCTCAGTAGTTACTGTGCCTAGAACAGTTGGAAAGTCGAAGAGGAAGAAGAAGGTTCTGCTGTTAGGTAGTTCTCATGGCAGAGGTGTAGGCCAGCAGTTGCAGGAAGTGCTTGGGAGTGAGTACCTGGTCACCAGCATTGTGAAGCCTAATGCAGGATTGGCTCAGGTTGTTAACATAGGGGGGTTATGTAGGGATTTTACTAAAGAGGATCAGGTAGTGATTGTGGGTGGGGCTGGTAATAGTATTGATAGGGATGGGGAGTATAACATAGATGGTGACCTGAAAAAGATAGCCACTCAGACTGTCACCACGAATGTGCATTTCGTGGAACTGTTTCAGCGTCACGATCGGCCTCATCTTAATACAGCTGTCAGGCGTAATAACATGCGACTTGGGGGTGCGCTGATGACAGAAAGCATGGGTCACATTTCAGTGGTGTCAGTGGAGTCCATCGGCAGGACGGGTTTCACTAGACATGGCCTGCACCTCAACAGGTATGGGAAGGGGAGGTTGGCAAAGCTTATAGGTGACAGCATAGGTGGGGTTGGTGGGATCACTCATGGGAAAATTCCTGCAGTAGTGGGTGCTAGAGCTGCACCTTTTTTAGATTGAAGTCAGCTGATAGGTATTCCTGCCTAAGGGAAGTCTGTCTAACAACGGAATCACTTTTGACAAAGCTTAGGTATCCGAGTAATGAGGGAATTAGTATATTTCATCAAAATATACAAGGTATTAGAGATAAAGTTAGTGAACTGCTTGTAGATGTTGACTCTGAAATTATTGGTATATCTGAACACTTCTTAAATAAGGAGATAATTCAGAGGCTTCCTTTACCAGGATACAGGTTGGCTGGCAGCTTTTAGAGGAGCTCTTTGCGGTGTGGGGGAGTAGCCATGTATGTGAAAAACGGCATCCCATTTGAGTCAATTGATGTTTCAAAGTACTGCACTGAAAAGGTGTTTGAATGTTGTGCAGGTGTGGTTAAATTTAACGGAGCTAAACTTCTAACTGTTGTTATTTATAGATCCCCAGACTCTGATTTCACAACATTTTTGCTAAAGCTAGAGGAGGTTCTTGGTTCACTTTATAGGAAATACAAAAAGTTAGTTATATGTGGTGACTTCAATATTAATTGTATAAGTGATTGTGCAAGGAAGAGGATGCTGGTAGACCTCTTTAATTCATATAATCTTATGCAAACCGTATTCTTTACAACGAGAGTGCGAGGGAAGAGTAGAACAACCATAGACAACATTTTTATTCATTCCTCATTACTAAAAGGGCATTCTGTTATCAAAAAGGTGAATGGCCTTTCAGATCATGATGCACAAATTTTAACTTTAAAAGATTTTTGTGCTGCAACACGTGTTAAATATAGTCATCAGCTGTTCAGGAAAGCTGATCCAGTTGCTGTAGAGACCTTTGTAAACCTTATCAAGGAACAAGAGTGGCAAGATGTTTATAGCGCTGATACAGTAGACGATAAATATAATGCTTTTCTCAAGACTTTTCTCATGCTCTTTGAAAGTTGCTTTCCGTTAGAACGTTTAAAACAGGGTGCTAGCACAAACATGCAGCCTGGGTGGCTGACTAGAGGGATAAGAACATCTTGTAGAACAAAGTGGCAATTATATCAAAACGTTAGAAACAGTCAAAATGTAAATGCAGCAGCCCATTACAAACAGTATTGCAAGGTGCTTAAAAATGTTATTAGGAAGGCAAAAAGTATGTGGTATGCAGATAGAATAGCTAAGTCTCAGTATAAAATTAAAACCATATGGTCAGTCGTAAGGGGAAGTGGCTGGTCTGCGGAGACAGGTCGAGGATATAGAATCAGTGCGTTTTGGGAATGTCCGTGTTACTGATAAGTCGCATATATGTACAGTATTTAATAATTACTTTCTGTATATAGCAGGTGAACAAAATAGAAACCTAGTCCCAACAGGGAATCATATAGCGCTCTTAGAAAAAAGTGTTCCGAGACTGTAACCTGAAATGCTCCTCCATGATACTGACAAGAGGGAGATTGAGTTAATAATTAAATCACTAAATACCAAGAACTCTCATGGATATGACGGGGTATCTAGCAGAATACTGAAGTATTGTTCTATGTATGTTAGCCCAGTTCTCAGCCATATCTGTAACTTTTCCTTTAGGAGTGGTCGGTTTCCTGACCGATTAAAGTACTCGGTGGTGAAGCCACTTTATAAAAAGGGAGACATTGATAATGTTGACAATTTTAGACCTATTTCTATGCCATCGGTGTTTGCTAAAGTTATCGAGAAGATTGTATATACAAGGTTACTGGAGCATTTAAATTCACATAATTTGCTGTCAAATGTTCAGTTTGGTTTTAGAAATGTTTTAACAACTGAAAATGCTATATTCTCTTTTCTCTGTGAGGTTTTGGACGGATTAAATAAAAAGTTGCGAACGCTAGGTGTTTTCTTTGTTTTAACGAAGGCTTTTGACTGTGTTGACCACAAAATATTACTGCAGAAGTTGGACCATTATGGAGTAAGGGGAGTAGCTTACAATTGGTTCGCCTCTTACTTTAAGAACAGAAAGCAGAGGGTAATTCTCCGCAATATTGAGAGTGGTAGTGATGTTCAGTCCCAATTAGGCACTGTTAAGTGGGGTGTTCCCCAAGGGTCGGTGCTGGGGCCACTGCTGTTTCTTATTTATATAAATGATGTGCCTTCTAGTATTACAGGTGATTCAAAAATATTTCTGTTTGTTGATGACACCAGCTTGGTAATGAAGGATCTTGTGTGTAATATTGAAACAGTATCAAATAATGTAGTTCATGATATAAGTTCGTGGCTTGTGGAAAATAATTTGATGCTAAATCACAGTAAGACTCAGTCTTTACAGTTTCTAACTCACAATTCAACAAGAACCGATATTTTGATCAGACAGAATAGGCATATTATAAGCGAGATGGAACAGTTCAAGTTCCTAGGCGTACGGATAGATAGTAAGCTGTTGTGGAAAGCCCATGTCCAGGATCTTGTTCAGAAACTAAATGCTGCTTTATTTACCATTAGAACAGTATCTGAAATAAGTGACACTTCAACACGAAAAGTAGTCTACTTCGCATATTTTCATACGCTTATGTCGTATGGTATTATTTTTTGGGGTAATTCTTCTGATTCAAAAAGGGTATTTTTGTCTCAAAAACGGGCTGTTCGAGCTATGTGTGGTGTAAGTTCGAAAACCTCTTGTCGACCCCTGTTCAATAGTCTGGGAATTTTGACATTGCCCTGACATTATGTATTTTCTTTAATGTCGTTTGTTGTTAGCAATATTAGCTTATTCCGAAGAGTTAGCAGCTTTCACTCAGTTAATACTAGGCAGAAATCAAATCTGCATGTGGAATGCACTTCGTTGACTCTTGTGCAGAAACGAATGCAGTATTCTGCTGCATCCATTTCCAATAAGCTACCACAAGAACTCAAAAATCTTAGCAGTAGCCCAAACTCTTTTAAGTCTAAACTGAAGAGTTTCCTCATGACTCACTCCTTCTATTCTGTCGAGGAGCTCCTGGAAGAGCTAAAAAATTAAGCAAATTCCAGTGTTACATTGTTGATTTTCTTGATTTAAACTTACGACTTGTCACCTGAATATGTTTTTTTTATATTTCATTTTATCTGTTTCTAATATCGTGTTATAATTTCATGTATTGACTCGTTCCATGACCATGGAGACTTCTCCTTAATTTGGTCCCACGGAACAATAAATAAATAAATAAAAGAAATAAAATCATCAAGGGGTTCGTCCGCCACGGTAGCTGAGTGGTCAGTGCGAAGGAATGTCATGCCAAGGGGCCCGGGTTCGATTCCCGGCTGGGTCAGAGATTTTCTCCGCTCACGGACTGAGTGTTATGTTGTCCGCATCGTCATCATCTCGCATCCATCGACACGCAAGTCGCCGAAGTGGCGTCAACTCAAAAGACTTGCACCAGGCGAACGGTGTGCCCGACTGGAGGCCCTAGCCACACGACATTTCCATTTTCCATCAAGCGGGTCAGGAAATGCTGCATCTCGAAAGCGCTGGATTACAACGAGGAAGACGTTTTGCGGGAAGAGAAAAATGAAAATGATGAGAGTGAGGTTTATGAAGTAAAATCTACTGCAGCGGCCGTTACGAGACTGTACGACTCAGGGTCATTTCAAGGTTCTACAGCATTGCCGGCTGGTGATAATTCCAAATGTAGTAAAAATTCCGAATGAATTTTAGATATCTCTGTTTTCGGTATAGAATATGATGGAATAATTTTCAAAAAATGCCCATCTAAAGGTTCTGCCGATGTTTCTGCACTGTCACAGCAGAAAACAGGGGATTCGGAAATATCAGACTGTTTTGTTGTCGTGGTATGAACCTGCCCGACATTTATGTTATTCAAGACATCTTCACTTTTGGTTGGATCGGTACAAAATCTTCAGTATGTTCTATACGACAATTTTAGATTTTTTTTTATCATCTCGGCCGTGGCTCGCCTGCTACGAGTTTCCACTACATTCGTGGGACTCATAGAAACTACAGTATCATGTCTTAACAGAGCTACGATGAAAGAGGACTATTTGCGAATGTTAGCAGACGGGACATACGTTCTGCAGGACAAATACGGAGCAAGCCGGGGGGTAGTTCCTGCTGGGATTAGTTCAAGGTACTAGTTTAATTTTATTAAGAATTAATGTCAATTCGTATTAGACGAATGATAATGTTATCCGATTATCCTGAAGTTTACTCTTACAACCATGTCAGATAAGAGTGCTCAAGACTTATTTTCATATCCCTCGTACTTTCTGACCAGTGACGGATTAAAGCTTGTAATACATTAGCAGAGCGTTCAGTTTACTTGTGAATATGTACTATTACGAATGCGGACATTGCGTGCTCGTAACGGATATGCGTTCCGAGTAAGTGAACCAAAGACGCTACACTGAGTTGAAACTATTGTTTTTCAGGCTTTTAATTACTTCTACTTGCTGACCGAAAACGCTGCTGAAACTATATTTAGTTTGATCTTGTGCTTACTTCCAATATTTGCTTCGTCTGTTTAAAATTTCCTACAAATATAGGATCTGTATTTAACAATGGAAATAAATCAGTGTCCACTAGATATTTTCAGTGCATCCTTTAAATTATTACTTCATCACATCAGATGAATTAACTATTGACGCACTTCACTGAATGTGCAGGTTTCTGAAGAGCCCACTTAATGAAAGTTTAACAAAGAGACTAGCATTTAAATTCTAAATTTCCTAAAGTGACTTCTAATAGACTAACAATATTGTGGTGTGTAATGCAACGTTACGGTATGTGGTCTGTTTTTATTACAATAACACGACAAAATTTAGAACCTGCGCTGTGTCCTTACGAGGCCGATGCCAAGTTTATTTACATTTAATACAAAGCTTTAGAAAGCACAAGTAACGCCAGACAGCCAGGACGCTGGACGTGCAAATTACAAACTAAAAAAACTGATACATTTCTTTCGCTCATAGTCTAAGATAAGTTTACTCAGTTCCGCATAAAGCTGAAAATCTAGGTCACAGACGAAGGCCGCTGTTAAAAATGAAGGAATAATAATCATAATATTTTCCGCTTCAATTTTTGTTTCTTTATAGTTCCCAAAACATAGTATCATTATTTTAAAGAGAGGCGAGAAAAAATTAGGAGCTGTATTCGAAAGAACAGGTGTTTATTATGGCTAATTTTAATTCGAGTTAGTGGCTGAAAGGGCTACTTGTGATCCTGTGGGTTGCGTTCAGTGCCGAAGAGAGGGATGCAAAGCGTTTCTCGTATACAACTGCAGCACCGCCAGCACGAGGAGACATACGTGCAGAAGCATCACACGTCCGACTTCTACAGCAGTTTCGAACAGCCATGAAGAACCAATCAGCGACGAGTGTGCGTAAATGTGTGCATTGGATTTACGCCGTTCAACATTGTTAGTGGCGAAGGTTTTACTAGCCTTTCACAAGGAGTAATCTAAAAACTCAAGCAGGAGATGATATATTCCTATCAACATAATGTAATGGAGGGCGTAATTAAATTCCTTGAGCCTTTTAAAGAGACCACAATTGACCTGGAGGATGAAACAAACCGACGCTGCTTTTTGTGCTGCCGTGGGTATTTAGTTAACTAGATACATGCTGAAATGTAGATGGCAATACAATATTTGAATTGCTGAAAGGACAAGCAGATACCTACCTAAAAGAGAAAGTCGTTAGTTCAAGGAACTCTTGGTACCGAATGAAGAGAACAAAGAAAATATTTATCAAACTGTTTGTCAGAAGCTAAATAGCGTATTCAGGGAAGAAGAGAAAGAAGATCCCAGTCCCTCTCCCGAAAAGAAACTCCAAAGATGGCGTTCATCAACGATTAGGCGCAAAGTTGAACTTGATGAACATTTGAACACAGACTCCCCAGGTGATAACGTCAAGAAAGTTTTGTCGTGGTGGAAGGCCAATGACTGTGGCTTCCACGTGCTCTTTAAAAGTGGCCAAAGAAATCCTCTGCAATCCCGCTGGTAGCACCCCAGGCGAAAGAAATTTTAGCAGGGCAGGATTGATTCCATCCGAAAAACGCTCCTGTATCGATCCATTCCGTGTCAATGACATTTTGTTAATTCACAGTAATAAGAGGGACAAGCAAAATATTTTATGAAGACAGTCGTATCGTACGAGATGAAACACAAATAATCTGTATAAATACCCTGCACTTGTATAATATACATGTAATATAAGGTCTGCATTCAAAAGTTTATGTGACCAAAATAGTTTAGTACTCTAGAGACTTAGATGTCATGTCCTGTGTTACTTTATCTTAAATCTCTGCTTCATTAAATGAATCCGTTCAATCATTCATTGATGTGATTCTTCAGTTTCTCCTGGCACATTTCTTGCTGAAACAGTGCACGGATGTACTGCCGGCCCATAGTGTCCAACGGGCACAATATTCCGGCGATCAGACACGCGCTGACGGACTGAGCTCCTGAGCGCGGGCGGCCGTCCTAAGCCCCCCCCTCCCCCCGCGAGGCGCTCCCTCCGCGGTCCGCGCCCGCGGCCGCGCGTCGGCGGTCGCTGAGAGGCTGGCGTCGGCGTCTTGTGGTGGCGTCGGTGTAACTGCCTCGTCCGCCCTGGCCGCCCGTTCGTTTCCTTTGCCGAGCCTCTTTTTAATTAAACTCAGTGCTGGTTCCCGTGCCTTGCTGAGGTTATAGCCGCAATCTCAGTTGATGAGTCCATCCCTGGTATGAATTTCGATAGCCTTTCTAATGACGCTGTCCCAGTATTTAGATGTCTGGTATGCTGGTAGTCCATTTCGTGATTTTCGGACAAACAGTGCTCTGCGGCCGTAGACTTGTTGGGGTACCTGAGTCGAGTGTGCCTCTGATGATCTCGGTAACAATCTTCGATGGTGCGCACAGCCTGTCCAATATAAGTCTTCCCACACTGACACGGAATCTGGTGTATGCCGGCCTTCCGCAAACCGAGATCGTCTTTGACACTTCCCAATAATGCTCGGTTTTATTGGGTGGGCAAAAGACAGTCCCTACTCGGTGTTTCCTCAGTATTCGTCCTATTTTTCCTGATTGTGCACCAGTATACGGTATACAGGCAGTGGCTATCTCTTCCTCCGTGACTTCTTCCGTCTCCACACGCTGTGCTGTAGAGGTGGGGTGGAGAGCGCGTCTGATCTGCCGTTCCGAGTATCCGATTTTCCGGAATACAGTTTTGAGGTGTTCCAGCTCGTGGGGCAGACTCTCTGCGTCAGAGATGGTGCGCGCCCTGTGCACCAGTGTTTTTAGCACCCCATTCCTCTGCGCAGGGTGGAGGTAGCTATCCGCATGCAAATACAGGTCGGTGTGCGTTTTCTTCCTGTATACCCCGTGGCCCAGGGTGCCATCCGCTCTTCTTTTGACCGAGACGTCCAGGAATGGTAATTTTCCTTCTGCTTCGGTCTCCATAGTGAATTTGATGTTCGAATGTATGGAGTTCAGGTGTGTAAGGAAGTCTAGTAGCTTGTCCCTTCCATTGGGCCAGATCACGAACGTGCCATTTACATAACGGGGAAAGCAAGTAGGTTTCCATCTGGATGACACCAAAGCTGCCTCCTCGAAGTACTCCATATAGAAATTCGCGACCACAAGCGAGAGTGGGCTCCCCATTGCGACTCCTTCTGTTTGTTCATAGTATTCTCCATTAAAGAGAAAATACGTAGAGGTCAGAACGTGCCTGAAAAGGTCGGTCGTCTTCTCGTCAAATTTCTGTGCAATAAGCTCAACTGACTCTCGAAGAGGCACCCCAGTGAATAATGAAACAACGTCAAAACTCGCCAGGATATCTGAGTCTTTCAGCTTGAAGTGATCGACACGTTTTACGAAATCTCCCGAATTACGAATGTGATGAGGGCATTTACCCACATAAGGGCTTAGTAGTTCTGCCAGTTATCTGTCTATCAAATATGTAAGTGCCCTAATGTTGCTGACAATTGGACGTAACGGCATCCCTTCTTTGTGGGCTTTAGGGAGTCCATAATGTCTTGGCAGTACAGCTCCTTGACGTGTCAATTTCTTGGCGACATCCTCTGGTAAATCTGCGTCCTGGAGAAGAGCCCTAGTCTTGTTTTCCACCTTCTTTGTGGGGTCAGCGTTGATCTTCCTGTAGGATTCGTCATTTAGCAGGCTCTGCATCTTCTCAATGTAGTCCTTATGGGAAAGAACAACAGCAGCATTGCCTTTGTCAGCCAGTGAAACAACAATCTCAGGGCTCTGTCTCAGGTCTCGAATGGCTGCCCTCTCCCTGCTGGTAATATTCGACTTGATCGGTTTAGTAAAGTGCATCCTCTCACGAACCAAGGCGAGGTTAGTACGCTTCTCAATTTTCTTAGCTGCTGCAGAATCGGTGTGTTGGGTGACCGTAGCAAAGTTTGGCACAAGCTGATCGGCACGACGTCATTACCAGACGCAGCCTTGAGTACAACTCCCTGCCAGAAACTACTTAAACTACATCTACAACTAGACAATCATTTTAATTCCGGGACCTGGGACTGGATTGATGGTGTTACCTGGGTGACTGCCGATTCTGCACATAAGAAGGCCTCGGGATGTCAGATATCTAAATCCTCTCTTCTCTCTGACAAACCATCGCTGGAGGTCCCACGCAAGACGGTCATCAGTCTCATGGACATTGAGCTGACTGGGGATGCAGTTTCTGAAAATCATTCATTAGTCTAGTAGTTTTAATCTTTTTTTCATTTAAGTTTCCAGAATGTTGTTCTTCGGTTAAACAACCATGAATGACTTCATAAACTGAGTTTGATTATAACAGAGAAAGAAACGTTTTACTTCTTGACACACTCTCAATGGACAAATCATGTGACCATTTTCTGCTTATACAATGTATCTAATCAAGATAGCACGAAAATGCAAAGATCAAAATATTACGAAGATGAATTTTAATACATGAAACATGTACGCATCATACATGTAAATTCCATCACAGATCTTTGATTACCACACTTGGTATTTCCCTTCCCCTACAAGTGTGACGAAAAAAAAAATGGGAATGAGCGTATGGCATCGTTTGCCGGGAGGCCCCATTCGGGGAAAATGGTTCAAATGGCTCTGAGCACTATGGGACTTAACTTCTGAGGTCATCAGTCCCCTAGAACTTAGAACTACTTAAGCCCAACTAACCTAAGGACATCACACACATCCATGCCCGAGGCAGGATTCGAACCTGCGAACGTAGCGGTCGCACGGTTCCAGACTGTAGCGCCTAGAACCGCTCGGCCACTCAGGCCGGCCATTCTGGGAAGTTCAGCTGCCAAGTGCAAGTCTTATTTCATCCGATGCCACATTGGGTGACATGCGCGCCGATGATACGGATGAAATGATGATGAGGACATCAGAACACCCAGTCCATGAGCCGAGAAAATCTCCAATTCGACCGGAAATCGAACCTGGACCCGCTTGCATGGGAGGCAAGCACGTTAGCAGCCAGCTCAGCAGGCGGGCAGTGTGACGGAGTCGCTTCACTGGTGAGTGAGTTCCCGTGCTCAAGCCACGAGTTACTGGCTGCCCAGCCGGCCGGTGTGGCCGTGCGGTTCTAAGCGCTTCAGTTTGGAACCGCATGACCGCTACGGTCGCAGGTTCGAATCCTGGCTCGGGCATGGATGTGTGTGATGTCCTTAGGTTAGTTAGGTTTAATTAGTTCTAAGTTCTAGGGGACTGATAACTTCTGAAGTTAAGTCCCATAGTGCTCAGAGCCATTTGAACCATTTTTGAACTGGCTGCCCACTCCCGAGCCAGCCGCCGTGCTCACGAGTTAACGTGTAAGCTGGCCGCCTATTCTAGAACTGAGGACAACTGTGTGAGCTGAAATGACAAGTTTTATGTCGCAAATTTTAACACAAAAATTACAGCTTTTACACAGTTTTCAACTCGACAACATAAAAACAGCGCAATGGATAACGCATCTCGCCAACATCAAAAAGTGAAATAAGCCTATACACAACACTATTAAATATTAACTCTCTGAAAGAACATTAATCCTAAGCACAATAATCTGAAAGTTTAATTGGAAGTTTCTTTACAAAATTGCTCCTACACATACGTTATGATGTTGGTCAGATCTACGAAAATCGTCCGAGGCAGCTCGAGTTTACAGTGGACGCAAGCTGGTGAACCAACATAGTTTATGCCTCTGCACACAGTATTTACCTTAAGCTGCGACGGGCTGACGACTGCAAGGCTGCTCCTCCCACTGAAATTCCTACAAAACTAATCAGACGTTTGCTGAACTTTTCAGCAGAAACTTTCCCTATGTTTCTCGTTATGCGATAGAACCTGTACTCAGCCCAAGTCTTAGTATGTGGCGATATACACTCGCATGGCTGGAGCAGCGTTCATATTATAGTGCCCTCTCAGTTCTCGTAAGAACAATTAACTAATTTGGCTGGTTCGTTTCTCCACAGTTGGAGCTGAACGTTGCTACAGCTAATCTCTAGCTGGATTACAGCCGCTGTGAATGCAGAGTCCACACAAATTTCCTCTCTGCGTCGTACAGAGCGATAAGAGCATCGTTCTGCACTTGATGCCAGTTCAGAGAAGAGTCCCTGAATATTTCTCTCTTGTCCTGCTCGTTGCAGAACTTCCTCCCCCACTTGGATTCATTCGTTCTTCACGTTACGGCCTTTTTCGACCAATAGGAGCGTTCCTCTTATTTTGTAGAAACTCACTCTATCGATCGCAATGTCCCTTCTATCAAACTGCGTCGAACCTTCAGTATTTTTCTCCTGCCTACTGTGTTTCCGCCAATCGGTCGTCTTGTGCCCGTCCTAGACGTCTAAAGTACAATGACCTTTCTGTGTGTCCCACTCACTGGACACGTGATCGAAATGCGTTACTAAAGTTTTTTCTCTGTCCCTTGTGCAGATGTGCCGCTACACGCGGCTCTCCCTCCTGAATCACCTGGTCGGGGTTGCCGACCTTCCTCCTGCCACCCCTTTAAGCGGTTTCCGTCGTAACCCCTGCGGCGTTCCTTCGCTACGCCATCGTCTGCCTGGCTTTTCAAACTGAAAATGACTCGCGTTGTCTGTTCCACCTTCTGCTCAAGGACATGCATTATACAGGAACGGTGTGTTAATTACTGTCGATTGACTGTCATCCCTTTTTGCATTACATACTGATAGGCAAATGTTCTCAGAACTGCCAAATTACGTTAGGTGTCACATTCACCTTCTCGTTGCGATGTATAAAACTCTCATGTAAGGTGCAAATCTGACCATTTATTCTGCCACTTTACAAACGAGTGAGCCAGATGTGCGTACTGACCAACTCTAACGCAGGCCCTTGCACCTGCATTTCGCTCACTACCAAAAACAAGTCAACGCACCGTTCCACGGAAGACTGAAACCGTACGTGAATGCACGATATCGCTCAGAAACAGAGAAAATTCAGCTGGCGCTCACCCACTGCACTATTAAGTGTGGATGCGGCACAAAAAACTACCCTCAAGAGCCAAAGAAACTGGTACACCTGCCTAATATCGTGTAGGGCCCCCGTGAGTATGCAGAAGTGCCACAACATGACGTGGCACGGACTCGACTAATCTCTGAAGCAACGCTGGAGGAAACTGACACCACGAATCCTGCAAGACTGTTCATAAATCCGCAAGAGTACGAGGGGGTGGAGAACCCTTCTGAACAGCACGTTGCAGGGCATCCCAGATATGCTCAGTAATGTTCATGACTGGGGAGTTTGGTGGCCAGTGGATGTGTTTAAACTCAGAAGAGTGTTGCTGGAGCCACTCTGTAGCAATTCTGGACGTGTGGCTTGTCGCATTGCACTGCTGGAATTGCCCAAATCCGTCGGAATGCACAATGTACATTAATGGTTGCAGGTGATCAGACAGGATTCTTACGTACGTGTAACCTGTCAGAGTCGTATATAGAGGTATCAGAGGTCCCGTATCACCCCATCTGCACGCGCCCAACACCATTACAGAGCCTCCACCAGCTTGAACAGACGCCTCCTGACATGCAGGGTCCACGGATTCGTGACGTTGTGTGGATCCCCTTCGGCTCTGAAAGCCCATATCGATGATGTTTCGTTGAACTGTTCGCATGCTGACATTTGTTGGAGGCCCACCATTCAAATATGCAGCAATTTGAGGAAGGGTTGCACTTCTGTCACTTTGAACGATTCTCTTCACTCGTCGTTGCTCCCGTTCTTGCAGGATCTTTTTCCGGCCACAGCGATGTCGGAAATTTGATGTTTTACCGGATTCCTGATATTCACAGTACACTCGTGAAATTGTCGTACGGGAAAATAAAACCCCAGCTTCATCGCTACCTCGGAGATGGTGTGTCCCACCGCTGGTGCTTCGGCTATAACACCACGTTCAAACTCACTTAAATCTCGATAACGTGGCATTGTCGCAGCAGTAACCAATTTAATAACTGCATCAGAGACTTGTCTTATATAGGCGTTGCCCGCCACATCGCCGTATTCTGCCTGTTTACGTAAGTCTGTATTTGAATAAGCGTGCTTGTACCAGTTTTTTGGCGCTCTAGTGCGAAAGGCGGCCGAATCGTGGCTCTTAGCGCCGGCGGACTGCAGAGAGCGACTGCGACGTCGGGGTGTCTAATTTTGTGACGGCCACTCTACTGTGCTAGGTGCCAATGTGTTGTACCGTATGTTAGAACGAATGTTTACAGTTCTTACCTATGTCTTACATTTAAAAATAAGTAAATTTGTGATAATTTTCCCCTCTCAGTTAGTGTGCGGCTTATTCTCGCTCAAGGTATTTTTAATTAATTTATTTATTTATTTGCTACAGAAATTTCGGGGTGCACGTAATACGGGGTGGCGGCTTGTTGTCGGGCCAGTACGGTAATTGCTTGCTGTGGCGAGGGTGTGTGGTGGAGCGCGAGTGACGGTGTGACAGGCCGCGGGTGCAGGCGGAGCGCTTCCGGCTGCGCCACGGCACCTCGCCGGAGGAGATGCTGCGCGACTACCGCCGGCTCGTCACCTACCCGCGCCAGTGCCCCGTGCTGAAGGCGCAGCTCGTGCTGCGCTCGCGCCCGCTGCCGGTCGAGCAGTCGCAGAGCGGCGTCGCCTCCAGGTACCGCCACGCCGCCTCGGAGGTACGTACGTCGCACTGCTCTCCCTTACAGCAGCTTCTCTGCGCTGCTCGGACATAGTCATCGCTCGAGCATGCAGTGCGTGGAGACTGGTGGAACCAGGGGGTAGTTCCTGGGCGACACCGTCTGACCGGAACTCAACTCTAGAACACAATTAAAGTTGTCATAAGGCATGATACATTCGTCAACAGAGCTTTCCAAATCGAACACCATAAAGGGGTGCGGTCGAGCTCAGAATAGTCGTACGACACATAGACAAAGGCTTCGGAGACTAAACGAGAGAGACAGCCACGTCGCGTCAGCGGCCACGCCCACCTCAAGTGGCGGCTCCACCCACTACGGTACTGTGCCTCAACTCGATGGCTACACAGCTTGAAGATCTCTGGCAGTGCATTTGCATCGACACTCGGGCTGGGTGGGGCATCTGAATCACTGTCAAACCTCCCATTCTTTAATCGACTCGAAGGGCTGAAAATGGCGAGATTTGTTCCTGGCCCGCTGAGGAAGTGGACAGAAAGGTGCTCGAATCCCCGACAGAGGGTCCCATAACGTGTCTACCTAATGAGAGGTCGATTTCGGTAGAAAAGAACAGTGCACTGGCGCAGCTGTCACTTTCACTCAGGCGACTCTCGTGTGAAAAGGTTTGCGAAATGACTATGGCCGCACGACGGGAAGTAACAGACTTTGAACGCGGAATGGTAGTTGGAGCTAGACGCAAGGAACTTCCCATTTCGGAAATCGTTAGGTAGTTCAATATTTCGAGATCCACAGAGTTAAGAGTTTCCCGAGAATACCCACTACCTATCACCACCGACAACGCAGTATTTTGTTTTAGGCCACAAAAACAACTAGGGTCATACGTGATAACGCAGTAGCCGACTGCCTTCTCATAAAGACCGAGGGCAGTGACATTTATGTAGAGTTGTCAGTGCTAATAGCCAAGCGACATTGCGTGAAATAAACGCAGAAATCGATGCCAGACGTACAACGAAGGTAGCCGTTAGGACAGTGCCACGAAATTTGGCGTTAATGGCTACGACAGCAGACAATCGACCCGAGTTCCTTTGCTAACAGCACGACATAGCCTGTAGCGTCTGTCCTGGGCTCGTGACCGTGTCGGTTGACCCCAGACGACGAAAACTGTGACCTCGTCAGACGAGTCCAGTTTTCATTTGGGAAGAGCTGGTGGTAGGCTCCGAGTGCGACGCAGACCCACGAACCGTCAACTCAAGTTGTCAACGAGGCACTGCGCAAGTTTGTTGTGTCTCTGTAATAGTGTGGGCTATGTTTACATGGAATGGACTCGGTCCTTTGGATGTTCAGCTACTCGGAGACCATTTGCAGCAATTCACGGACGTCAAGTTCCCAAACAATGATGGAATTTTTATGGTGAGATTGCGCCGTGTCACTCGGCCACAGTTATTCGCAACTGGTTTGAGCAACATTCTCGACAGTTCGTGTGAACGATTTGGCCACCCTGATCGCCGAAATGAATCCCACAGAACATTTATGGGACATAATCGATGCACCGGAAACACTTCCGCAATTATGGACAACTAAAAGTCAGCCTGGCTCAATATTTCTGGAGGGGACTTCCAACGACTTGTTGAGTCCGTGCACCACACCGAGTAAAAAGGGGTCCAACACGATATTAGGAGGTATCCTGCGATTTTTTTGTCAACTCAGTCTATGTCTCTGGAGCGCAGTTTGGTCTTGTCTGTAGAGGAGACCACTTCCGTGGGTACCTCACTATTTTTTTTCCTCTTAGCTCTGCTGGTATTTTTTCGTTCAGATGGAAATCGTTGGTGGTGGTTGCGAACCACCAGTGGTTTTGTGGGTGTCAATGCTTTTATGTCCATCATCTCCCATCGTTGCTCATAGTCAGCCCGTTGCTGTCACTAGAGGCGAGGGCAGAGGGCAGAGCTCATAATGATGGTGGTAGGCAGGCTGGTGATCTTGTTGTGGTTGTCTCTCTGTGCCCAATTCAGCTGGTCGTTGGGGAACCGGCGGTGAGGTGTCATGTCTTGCAACTTGTCTTAGTGTTGGACCAGCTGCTTCTGATAGGTCGGAATTTATCACTGCCTATTGCGGACGGCAAAGCCGTAGGTCCATTTGGGTTACTGGTCGGAAGTATGTAACCTCCCCATTATATTTGTTTCAGTGTGAAATTTAGCCCAATTTTACCTCCCACTCTATAAAAAGTCTACGTATTACCAAAACTATGTACCCACAAACTGTTACACAACTTAAACTCGTATGCTAACCTTTGACTAAACAGAACCTTTGACTGAAGAGAACTTAATTTGAACTGCACTGCAACTAGTCTCAATACATCTTGTCTTTTATATTAAATGCGCAATTGAACTAAAACAGTTATCTGGCCCTAATAAAAATTTCCAGTTACCTGGTGTCTTGGCAACATTGTTGCAGATTTCTGGGAAAGCACAACAGCAAACAGGAAGTAGGCAGTGGCTAAGCTAGATTTCAATTTCTAACTAAAATTTCAAACTATACTCAAACTGTTGCATACCACACGGTGAAATGTGGCAATGGGTAATGATAAACAGTGGGATGGGGAGAGTATCTACTCCTATGAAATAATATTCCGAGACAACGATTTTAGAATGAAGTATGTATTCAAAAGGACAGAGCAAAGCTTCGCGTGATCATCATACATAACATTGGTCTGAACAATGCTTGACAAATTGAACAATGATTTAAAAAGGAACAATGGTAACAGAGAATTTCTATAAAAAACCAGGCAGTTTAATCAGTTAATATGTTAATGCATAACTCAGGCAAGTAGGGTGATCTTTCTCTTAGGACTGAGCAAGTGAACAAAATTAATTGTCAGGGGCGCCGATTTATAAAAGATATTGGGGGGATGAGGGGTGGGGAGCATACTGAGGGTCTTGCCCCAGGAAATTTTCTAAATTTTAGATAAAAAATAGTGAGTTTTTTAAAGTTTTTTAAAGCATTTTGGAGTCATATGATCACCATTAGCACCCCGAAAAATGGACTCCCCGATAACTCAACACCCTCTGGGACACACCCGACAAGCCCGGCACATTTTTTGGCTTTGAAAAAAGAAACAAAACATAAAAAGTTACTTGAATTTACAGTAGTAATCATTCTTATAGACTATTACAGAGCAATGAATATATAGCTCTGAAAGTACTGAAATTATATTTAAGTAGATCCTAAAGTATCATTAAAAGAACAAAACATAAAATATTGCTGTATGAATGAAGAGTTTCGCGGCGATAACATTGAATAAAATGTTCTCGGGTTTCCAACTGCGTCAATTGGTTGAAACTACACGAGCTTTCGGCCAAGCACTCCTTGGCCATTGTCAAGTGTTATGACTGCCAGTGGGCAGCTGCCGGCTGTGACGTCACTGGTGCCCGTGACATTGCCATATATGGGCATGTTTTGAGTCGGCGTTCGATGTGCCCTCTTCAACCGCGCGATCGCTGGATCTCACGCAGCGCTGAGCTGTAAGCCACCGTCTCTATTCAGGGTGTTTGTGGTAATTTTTATTTTAATAGCTTCCTGTATTAAACTGTCCCAGAAATCGTTAGTGCGAGCCACGACAGAGGTATCGTCAAATTTTATGTGGTGACCGTTTTCTAACGCATGCTCAGCTAACGCAGAAAACCCAGCCACACAGACCTGTACCTGCACGCTACCAGCCATCATCATCCAGCACAGAAGCGCACAGTATTGCAAACATTGGTACATCGTGCAAGAGCAATATCAGATGACGACAACCTGCCCCACGAACTGAGCCACCTACGCAAGGTTTTCAGGAATAACGGCTACAGCACCCGTCAAGTGAAAGAAGTGATTTCTGGGAAATATCAGAATAAGACCAGCGACGAAGAGCAGGAAAAGAAACTTGCTTTGCTGCCTTTCTGTGGCTCTGTGTCAGGCAAGATAAGCCGCCTGCTGAAAAGACACAAGATCAAATCGATCTTCAGGCCTCCAACGAAAATCCGTCAATTACTGAGACCAGTTAAAGACGCTGTAGGTCTCAGAACACCTGGGGTTTACGAAATACCTTGTGAGTGTGGCCAGAAGTACATCGGACAAACAGTGTGCACTGTGGAACAACGCAGGAAAGAACATGAGAGGTATTATCACCTACGCTATCCAGAGAAATCTGCGTTAGCTGAGCATGCGTTAGAAAACGGTCACCACATAAAATTTGACGATACCTCTGTTGTGGCTCGCACTAACGGCTTCTGGGACAGTTTAATACAGGAAGCTATTAAAATAAAAATTACCACAAACACCGTGAATAGAGACGGTGGCTTACAGCTCAGCGCCGCGTGAGATCCAGCGATCGCGCGGTTGAAGAGGGCACATTGAACGCCGACTCAAAACATGCCCATATATGGCAATGTCACGGGCACCAGTGACGTCACAGCCGGCAGCTGCCCACTGGCAGTCATAACACTTGACAATGGCCAAGGAGTGCTTGGCCGAAAGCTCGTGTAGTTTTAACCAATTGACGCAGTTGGAAACCCGAGAACATTTTATTCAATAAAATATTGCTGTCGCACAGTAATAGCACTTTGATTAATAAGTGAAATAGCAAATTTAACTTGCTTTGAAAAAGGCTCAGGGTTCATTAAATAAAAAGAATATCTCAAAGTTAATGTTTAATACAGTTAATAAAGTAATACAGTATGCCTAATACTTTCAGTCAAAAAATGTGTAAATAGCAGGTTTTATTTGGGTCTTACACCCTAAAAATATTTAACTACTTGAAAATAACTAATGCTATTAGTGCTATAGTAATATAGTGGTTCACGTTGTGGGTTCCTGTAGTCATGTCCTAGTTCATGAACCACGGGCAACGTATGAGTGGCCAAGTAAGTGGTCCCGACAGTCGGGATACCAGTCACTTTGGAAGAAGGCTGGGCATCTCGGACATATTCTGAGTCGTGGTCACCTTTGTGCTCATACGGCAAAGACTACCAAATCCACCGGTTAGTCCCTCAGACGTTAGGGGTAAAACCCAATGGGACTCGGGGCAAGTAAGGCTAGCAACCTGCTTCCCTGGTACTTTAAACATGATGCGGGCAACAATCAGAGCAAAATACCTCGGACCTTTGGAGGTGACGGAGTCCCACCTCTAACTGACAAACCAGGGACTCCTAAGATACGACTTGACAAACAAATGGTAATGAGATGGGGAGCTATTAATATCAATGGGGGCTACTCTGGGAAGAAGGTAGAGCTGGCAGAGGCTGCAAGTAAGATGGGGCTGGACGTTTCAGCTGTTAGTGACATTCGGGTAAGGGGTGAGAAAGAAGAGGAAGTGGGAGAATACAAGGTCTACCTGTCATGAGTCAAAGCAGGAATAGCACAATGGGGTGTAGGGCTTTGCATCAGGAAAGAAATGGAACCCAGCGTAGTTGCAATAAGGTATGTAAACGAACGACTGATGTGGATAGATTTGACAGTGTCCAGCAAGAAAATTAGGATTGTGTCAGTATATTCGCATTGTGAAGGGACTGATCAAGATAAGATGGATAGTTTTCATGAGGCACTCAGTGATGTAGTTGTTAGAGTAAAGGACAAGGACAGTGTTCTGCTCATGGGTGATTTTAACGCCAGGATTGGAAATCGAACAGAAGGGTATGAAAAGGTTATGGGTAAATTTGGAGAGGATATGGAGGCCAACAGGAACGGGAAACAACTCTTGGATTTCTGTGCCAGTATGGGCTTAGTAATCACAAACTCCTTTTTTAAACATAAGAACATTCACTGGTATACTTGGGAAGGCAGGGGAACCAGATCTGTCATTGACTATATAATAACAGATCAGGAATTCAGGAAGGCTGTGAGGGACACACGTGTATTCAGGGGATTCTTTGATGACACTGATCATTATTTAATCTGCAGTGAAATTGGGATTGTGAGGCCGAAAGTGCAGGAGGTCAGGTCCATATGTAGGAGGATACGAGTGGAGAAACTTCAGGATAAGGAAATCAGGCACAAGTACATAACAGCGATCTCAGAAAGGTACCAGTTAGTTGAATGTAGTCAATTACAGTCATTGCAAAAGGAATGGACAAGGTACAGGGACACAGTACTAGAAGTGGCTAAAGAATGTCTTGGAACAGTAGTGTGTAAAAGTAGGATGAAGCAAACAGCTTGGTGGAATGATACAGTCAAGGCAGCCTGTAAAAGGAAGAAGAAGGCGTATCAAAATGGCTACATACCAGAACCCAGGTAGCCAGAGAAAGTTATGTTGAAGAAAGAAACAAAGCCAAACAGATAATTGCAGCATCCAAGAAGAAATCGTGGGAAGACTTTGGAAACAGGTTGGGGACTATGGGTCAAGCTGCTGGAAAACCATTCTGGAGTGTAATTAGCAGTCTTCGAAAGGGAGGTAAGAAGGAAATGACAAGTCTTTTGGACAGGTCAGGAAAACTGCTGGTGAATCCTGTGGATGCCTTGGGCAGATGGAGGGAATATTTTGAAGAGTTGCTCAATGTAGGTGAAAATGCGATCAGTAATGTTTCAGATTTCGAGGTAGAATGGGATAGGAATGATGATGGAAATAGGATCACATTTGAGGAAGTGGAAAAAATGGTCAATAGATTGCAGTGCAATAAAGCGGCTGGGGTGGATGAAATTAAGTCGGAACTCATCAAATACAGTGGAATGTCAGGTCTTAAATGGCTACACAGGATAATTGAAATGGCCTGGGAGTCGGGACAGGTTCCATCAGACTGGACAAAAGCAGTAATCACACCAATCTTTAAACATGGAAACAGAAAAGATTGTAACAACTACAGAGGTATCTCTTTAATCAGCGTTGTGGGTAAAATCTTCTCAGGTATTGTTGAAAGCAAAGTGCGAATATTAGTTGAGGACCAATTGGATGAAAATCAGTGTGGGTTTAGGCCTCTTAGAGGTTGTCAGGACCAGATCTTTAGCTTACGGCAAATAATGGAGAAGTGTTATGAGTGGAACAGGAAATTGTATCTATGCTTTATAGATCTAGAAAAGGCATATGACCGGGTTCCTAGGAGGAAGTTATTGTCTGTTCTACAAGATTATGGAATAGGAGGCAAACTTTTGCAAGCAATTAAAGGTCTTTACATGGATAGTCAGGCAGCAGTTAGAGTTGACGGTACATTGAGTTCATGGTTCAGAGTAGTTTCAGGGGTAAGACAAGGCTGCAACCTGTCTCCACTGTTGTTCATATTATTTATGGATCACATGTTGAAAACAATAGACTGGCTGGGTGAGATTAAGATATGTGAACACAAAATATGCGGATGACTTAGTTGTGATGGCAGATTCGATTGAAAGTTTGCAAAGTAATATTTCAGAGCTAGATCAGAAATGTAAGGACTATGGTATGAAGATTAGCATCTCCAAAACGAAAGTAATGTCAGTGGGAAAGAAATATAAACGTATTGAGTGCCAAATAGGAGGAACAAAGTTAGAACAGGTGGACGGTTTCAAGTACTTAGGATGCATATTCTCACAGGATGGCAACATAGTGAAAGAACTGGAAGCGAGGTGTAGCAAAGCTAATGCGGTGAGCGCTCAGCTACGATCTACTCTCTTCTGCAAGAAGGAAGTCAGTACCAAGACTAAGTTATCTGTGCACCGTTCAATCTTTCGACCAACTTTGTTGTATGGGAGCGAAAGCTGGGTGGATTCAGGTTACCTTACCAACAAGGTTGAGGTTACGGATATGAAAGTAGCTAGGATGATTGCAGGTACTAGTAGATGGGAACAATGGCAGGAGGGTGTCCACAATGAGGAAATCAAAGAAAAACTGGGAATGAACTCTATAGATGTAGCAGTCAGGGCGAACAGGCTTAGATGGTGGGGTCATGTTACACGCATGGGAGAAGCAAGGTTACCCAAGAGACTCATGGGTTCAGCAGTAGAGGGTAGGAGGAGTCGGGGCAGACCAAGGAGAAGGTACCTGGATTCGGTTAAGAATGATTTTGAAGTAATAGGTTTAACATCAGAAGAGGCACCAATGTTAGCACTGAATAGGGGATCATGGAGGAACTGTATAAGGGGGGCTATGCTCCAGACTGAACGCTGAAAGGCATAATCAGTCTTAAATGATGATGATGATGATGATGATGATGAGTAATATAGTGATACAGTACCAAACCAGTACTAATATTTCGAAACTGAAAATTTAACATTATGTACGTATTTAATTCTCTATTTTATAAAGATTTTTAATATTGCTCAAAATGCCGTTATTAGGGCTAGAGTGTCTTTAGAAAGGTGCAAATGTCGACCGTCTGACTGGATTGCTGAATATGAAGTCGTTGATGACTGGTCGGATATCCAATTCATCCAAAACATCTCGGTGGCCATGAAGAACAGCCAAGTTGTTCAATCGCTCCTGTCCCAGTGTTCATCGGAGATATGACTTCAGACGTCTAAGGGCGTTAAAAGATCGTTCTTCTGTTGCTGTCGTGATTGGAACTACTTGGAGAATCTTAATTCACTTCACTACCTCCTACAACATTTTTCCAACTGCAGGCTCTTGTGTAATGTACTTTCTTACATGACGCATGTTTTTTGAGACCAGTTGCTTTTTATTAGCGATATCGGCTAACATATTCAGGTGTAAGCGCAGTCGTTCAATGCCTAGGTCATTTTCTCCAAATTTGCTTCGCCTCTGTTCACTAAAAGCATGCACTCTTGTTCAACTGCAATTACTTGTGTGAGTCCAGTTGAAGCAAACCGCTCAGTAATGCAAGATTGCACCGTTTCACTAACTTCAGTGTAAATAGCTTTGTAGCATTACTTTGGGGTTTTGAAAGTGTGCGGTAAGATGGCGTCATTGTTTACATACTTCTTTGGTATACTTTGATTCCGAGGAAGTGAAGGATCATCTACTTGTGAAGGTTTTTCTTTTAAACACAATTCCCAAAAGTGTTCAAAACTATCAAGCCTTCCATTCAATATACAAATCAAGCCCTCACATATTTGTTCCAGATCAGCAACACTTAGATGAGGGCATTGAATTTTTTCATTGACATCCTCTACTGGGTTCGTTGCATGGCAATAAAGACGTAAAAAAGAAAAAGATTTGAATTGAAGCATTGACTCAAGGTAGCTTGCACATTTGTAACCTGACTCTGTTTAGTCCTCTCAGAAAATGTTTCAAAAAACTATAGAAATTCTTCAAAATTTTTCAATATTCTCTAGATACTACAAGCTCGCATATTCCATCGAGTCGGGCAAAGGGGTCGTAGACCAGTTTGGTCGTTGGCGCTCTCGCACCGTTTACTTCAGAAAAGTTCCATCCTTTTGTTGGATTCCCTTATGGTGTTTATTAAGTTCTTGGCAAAAACCATAATATGCCTCTCAGACGAAAGATGGCGGAGACTGTCTACAACTGCCATGTCTAAACTGTGAAAAACGTCTTTAAAAATACTAAACAGAGTTTGTGATTCCGTGTTGGGGTGTCTCGCATCAGCCAATAAAGTCTTCGTTGATGATAAGGAATCATTGACAATACGAATACAAAATGACACTTGTTCGTGAATCGAAGAATCACTTGTTTCGTCAACCATAATTGAAAACTGTTCAGTCTTCTTGATTGAAGCCAATACCTTTCTCAACACAGACTTTCCTAGAAGATCAATGATCTCGTTTCGAATATCGTGGGACGTGCACTTATACCCCAAACACCCTAACCAATCTTTAAACTCAGGTTTACATCTTCGTGCCCTCTACTTGCTAGTCCTTGTCGTCATAGAAGTTTCACAGCAGTAAAAAGTGTCTCAAGAGCTAAACGGTCTTTCTTCATATCACTATCTAACAGTTCAATCAATTGGGAGGCCGCACTTCAGTTAGTGATAGAATTTAGTTTCAGAACACCTTCTATATGCGTAAACATAGTCTCATGAAGACGGAATTTTTTCAAAGCCTTTTTCCAGTTAGAAAACCCTACGGAAGTAAATAAATCTTTTTTTTAAGAAAATTGTAATAATGTTTAGCATCTGCCTCTTTGCAGGTTTTGCAAAAAACTTTTTCGGTAGATGATTCATATTCTAGCCATGTATATTTGATCAACGAAAACTTCTGAAATGATCTTCCCTTAACGGATTATCCAGGTTTCGGCTGTGAACGGTTCTCGCCTGAAGACAATGAAGCAATTGACAACACAATAATTGTTGGAGGTTGACTTGCATTATCATCAACTTCCAAGCGCGCCTTTTTGGTAACAAATTTATCCATTGCAAACTTAATTCACAATACACTAAGAGACTAAAGTAAACGAATAAAATAGACTCTAAAGTCAGAACACTAAACACGTCTGCGGCGTGCACTGAACGAAACTATCCACACTGAATGACTGCGACAGCAGGATGGGTTTTATATAGCCGCGGCGTCGTAATGTCTCGAAGTGTCAAGGCGACGCGAGGCGGAGGCTTCCAGGCGCTTCTGCTCCAGTCCTTTTGATGTTGCCGCGGCCGCAGCGGCACCAGACTTTACCCTAAGGTTCGAGCACCGGGGTATATTCTAAGTGTGGCCGCAGCACCATAACACTGTCATGATTTACACCACTCATTTTCTGTTAAACTGCTTACTACCATAGTAATTATTTGTTTTGACTCATTACTGAATGTATTTTAAAAGGTAACTATCGTCAAACAAGGAAAATAAAAAATTCCAACATAATTTGTAATTTTACGAACCATAATATTGAGAGGCACCCACATGCCTTGCTCATACTGTGGCATCAAGCAGTCAGGCCTGTAACATGAGTGGTCTGCCAAGTGAGTGGATTCATTCTTATTTATCGAGTAACATGAATTCTAGTACTCTCTCTTAAGTTACAAGTTATCCACCTATATGATTAATACGCAATGGAAATGCGCATCTGACTATCAGTAATTTACAGAACTCTGGCTGTACACTACGCACTGGCAATACCACATTTTCTTTTTTGTCTTTTATTTAACAGCTTTTGTCAACATGTGGCCACCGCACTGAATATGAATGGCGCACACATTATAAATTCGGGATATTATGACAACATACAATTCGAACGAAAAGTCCACCAATCTTTTTCTTTTCACTATCTTATTTATTCCGATAAATTCTCTAACCTAAACACACAAATTCTATAACCTACAACAATAACACATGAGAAATTCCGCCCAGTGGGCATGCCTTTACATTGGTGAATCTCTATATTATGGTCTCGTAATTATTTTTAACACTACAGTGCACTTTCTGGATAGGATGGTGGATCTTTTTATTATACCTCACACTTCGACTCTCACAATCATCATCACTAAACTTTCCTCCAGACCGAGCGGTACCGAAGGAACAAGCATAACCCACTAATCTTTTGAAACTACCTTGCTACTCTCCCATGCAAACCACACATACCCAAATTACATGACATACATCACACTGCCATAAGAAATATAAAACACTAAATAGTCACAACACTATCACTTTCAGCTTTCCCACTTCAATTAATATTTATCCCAGTTTCACACGACACTGCCCCACTTCGTAATTCTACTTTCCTACTATGAACTCTGGAGATATATGCACGTCTTCATGTGCAATGCAAGCCAAGTGGCGTTGCTGGATAGACGGCCGACTCACCTTGCTTCTCTCTCAGAGTTTGAATCTGGCGTCACACGGAATTATATCACGCAAGGTAATATTAAGAACGTATTCATCACACACGCGAGTCCTCAACTGATACCATGGACGAGTACTTCTCTTTATCCTTTGTCTCATACACAGATTGAGACTCACACAGTACTCACCACGTGGAAGTACTCGTCTTTAATTTCAAGTCCTGCACACGCCATTTCTTAAATATTTCAACTTATGGTACACACGCTATTTCTTAAATATTTCAACTTATTGTACACACGCTAGTAATTCAGCTTAACTTAAGCACACGGAAGTATTTCAACTTATTGCTACACGTGGTTTCATTGTGACCGTTGGTCGCTTCCGAAGATTACTACAATCCCTTTAATATTACCTGCCTGACATTTAATTCTCCCCCAAAAGTTCCTGAAATAGAGAAATTATTATTTCAAACTACTCTTAAATATTCCACATGCGTACCATGTCTCCACTCTTTCATCATTACAGAGCACAACTAAAACAGGTCTTAACAGCACAAGATCCAGCGCCAGAGTGCCGAAACATGGCCGTTCTCTGGGTCCTCTCCCATCTCTGTCGAGGTGAGGGAAGCACCTTTCTACCGCATTGGTCAGCCACATTTCAGGCGCTCAAAGCTCTGGTAAATTTCATCTCATTGGTCCCACCAAAGGTGGCCAAAGGATCGACTCAAAGATGATCATATATTCACATTCACTATCTGCGGTTAGCAGACGACCATACATTTATTCATTTCACAGATCTCACCAAACTGGATGTAGGGATTTACTTTGTGGGAGTGCACATGTGATCAATTAAATAAATAAATTGTCATTCTTTCCCACACTGGTATCCGGTTTCGCTGTATTAATTGAAATTGAGTTATTTTACCAAAAAAATGTGTTGTTCTGACAAAAATAATGAAGTATGTTGTACCTATTTTCAATGTCGGGCGGTACTGTACCCTTTCACCACCGGCTACCCATGCAGAAAAAAATGGCACGGTACTACCCTTGCAATGTGAGGGTAGTTCCGAACATTTTTTTAAGAAAGCTGTATTAGAACAAACTTAGCAAGTCATCAAAATAACCAGGAGGAGACCTTAGCCCCTGGTGACCTCAAATTGACGACCAAATGTTGTTACTTTACCAAATTATTGACACAGTTGTTGCATAATTGTACTCTCCACAATCCGGAGTAACGTACACATACAAATTTACATCAATCCAAATGACAAATAAAACATTACATCATACAAATAAAAAAAATAATGTTGAGATAAAAATTTGCCTAGTTACTGGGATTTCATTATTTTTATGAGTAATCCAAACTTCACTAATTCTACGACAAAATAAAAAAAAATACTAATTGTACTCATGAAATTTTAAATAGCTCACCGTCCAAACACAGAACAAGTAATCTGACATTCATAAATAGCGTTGTAATAATCTTTACACGGCAATGTCTAAATACAAAACAAAATCAACAAAAGAAAAAAATTGCATACACTAGTTACACGTAGAAGTCAGGCTCCATATCAATACACGCAATAAATAGTTAGCAATAAGTGCTTGAATCCACCAGTAGCTCTCGTATCTTACTCTACTGCTCATTTCTCTGTTGTCACACATTTGGACGACAAGAACTTGCATTTCGACTAGCCTTCATTACACTTTAATGTGAAATATCACCACTGTGATAATGCAAATAAGTGGCTTCAGTCAACACACCAACAAGATTATTACTGTCCACGACATCAAAATACATCAGTTAATTCCGATATTTTGTTGTGCAATGCAAACTCTTGTCCCCTGTGACAACCTTACTGACCAATGCAACAAGAGCCGCTACGTTAGTATTACGCCACCGGCTAATAATTAAAGCATCATTGTACCAAATATTCTAATAAACATGCTACGTGAAGACCCAGAACAAACAAACAAAAAAAAAAAAACACTAACTATTCTAAACACAAATGTTAATGAAATACAATTACACTTGCTGTCCCTTCAGGAATGAAACATATAAAAAAAAACATTTACACAATAACAAGTACATTATTCCCTATCTTGCGAGTCACATGGAAACATTTCATTCTGTGATTTTCTTGGGGTCAAAAAGTTGCTGATAGTTTTCCTAGAAACACTGTCTTGGTGTCAAAGCTCTCCCATGGTTACCTGGACGAAAGTCCTTAAGTCACTCAAATCGGCATTTTGAACATGCACTGAACAGTAAACCGTATCTCACATTAAACACAAATGTCATAGTCACTCTCAGCGCGCCATCCACACGAATCTGGTCTTCCAGAAATGGCCCTACAACTACTATTACCCACGGTTCTGTCCTTTCAGTTCATGGTGTAATTAAAAGTCGTAAGTTCCAACAAACAGCACTTATTCCCGCACCAATTAAAGAAATGTCTCCTACTACAGACGTAAATGTCAATGTCCCACTTTAGTTTCTTGCGTTCATACAATAATTAGTCACCAAACGACAACTGTCCTCTTTAAGTATACCAAGCGTCCCACATGCAATTCACAAAGCACACTTAACAAGTCACTGCCAAAAGCTTATGGATCCCACCGTTCAGTGGTCAAGACAAAACAAAACAATCGTCCTGTCTGCTAAAGACAAAATCTTTTCCACCACTCACAACGTGGAAACACCAGTCCTTCACTTTCCACCTTATGGAGACATACGAGCAGTCATCTTGTTTCACGGCTCCACAGTCCAGTACTAGCTAATAGATGCTGGTAAAAAATGCCCGCCGGACTCTGCCGCGCATCGTTCATTCTGCCGTGGCGCCGCCGCCGCGCGAGCCGTTCAGCAGAAATAAACCACCCGCTGTTGCCTCCGCGGGATACTTTCCCCAGTCGTAAGGGTGGCGGAACTTATAAATGGCCAGTGGTACGTGCGTGTCGCCCCAGGCCATTGACCTGCTGTAGCGGGCGCATGGAGTGTACCCCGACCGGCAGTGGAGTGGGGAGTGCCGCGGCTCTGTCGCCTGTCGCCATGGCGACGTCAGCTCGGCCCGCTAGCGGTATGGGCGTTACGACACCCAATCAGTCAGACCCTTCCGTGCATCTTACAACATTACAGACAAAAGGATATATTTAAATACTCATTGATTACATGTATGATCTATTAGATACATTGGTAATAAAAGAATCTTTGTTCTAAAAAAAACATAAAATCATACCCCCTAGTTTTCTACACATACAACATCAACATTTATCCCTTTTCTATATACAGCCCACACTTGTGCTATTGATTGTACCTGTCATCCCTCATACAAAATATGAAAGTGTAAAAAAACAAAAATAACAAAAGGAGTAATAAGCAATCTATACTGCTCATAATTACAATATCAAATAGTAGGCTACTCTAACATCCTATCACAGTGAAAATATTAGAAACTGTTGATTCTAAAACTACAATATACAATGAACTTTTGTGCTTGTGACAGACTGAAATTAATACCCCTTTAAAGTGTTCTAACAAAAAAATAAGAAATAATCTACACAGCTCTCAATTACCTACCACATGTTATTAAATAGTAAACTACTTTAACATCCTAACACAATAAACATTTTAGAAACAGGTGACTCTAAATCTACAACATACAATGCACCTTTTTGTTTGTGACAGACTGAAATTAGTATCTCTTTATACATTTTACATTTTATTATATATAACAATATTTCTACGACACGTATGTGCCATCCACATGTCAGATGCTGACCTGACATCGAGGTTCATCCTAATCAAACAATACACAATAATGTTTTAGTTATGGATCGGTAGCATCCCCTTTACAGGAGTGTGCGCATTGATCACACTACTCTACGACTCTCACTCACCAGACATCACATTTTCCTTCTCATTCAATCCATTAATACGCTAACAGAATAGGTCTAGAAGTCAGCTAACCTTAACACCACCACACTCACGACAACATACCATACCTTTGCTCCCTTATACTCAACCACATAACACATGAAGCTGTTTCGGAAATACCTTTCCAGTCTCCGAATTCGTCCTTTCACTCTGGCACCTCTCTCCATCGGCTTACCTCTGCATTCACTTTACCGATTATTCATTCTGCTAAATATCACTTAGAATTGCGACATTTCATCCAAGAACAAAAAATACACAAATTATTCCTCCTGCAAAATAACTGTACACATTCTTGGTACCGTTTTGATTAGTTATACTGGTACCAGGCTTCAACAACAACAAAAAATATTATTTTCGCCAAATTGCAAATCTTATGGTAAGAATTAGATTTTACACTTATTACATCCTACGTCAGTATTCCACAACGTTCACCATCTGGATCTCATACTCCCTTTATATCCTTTCACGTTGTGCAGTTGTCCTCATCTGTTCATTCGTATTTCGGCTCTCCGTCTGTCCATTACTCCATCATTTCCTGGTCTTCCTTCGCCATTGGCATCAATCTCTATTGCAGCATACACAGGCCTTTCTGTAACATACATCTAAGACATCTCCACATTATTCAATTCTACTCACCTTTATTTACCACTGTTTCATCACGTCGAATCTCTCTTTATTAATCACACTGCTCCACGTCGCTTCTCTCCTTATATATATCACCTTTATCCACTACTATTTATCTCGTCGCTTCTCTATCTACCATCTTTATCCACTCATTAATCATCACATCGTTTCTGCTTGTTCCTTATTCATATGACAAAAAATACGTACATACACCACTCTGTCGACTCCTGTTCATGACTCTATGGACCAGTCTATTCCGTCATATTTCCTGACATCCCGCCTGAAAATTCTTATGTTCGATTTGACCCTGCACAACATTACACACCACAAATAAATACACTGACTATCTACCATAAATTGCCTACTTTAGATCTATCTTTAACTTTTCCATAATTTGATGTTAGAAATGTGATGAAGCCCACGAGATTGTTTTCCCTTGATCGTCTCAATTGTGACAATGATTGTCCTGTCGTGAACGCAATGACTGCCTATCCTCTCTTCACCCATCATTTTGATTTTCCCTTCTTCTTCCATTTCTGTCCCATCTTTCCTTATTATCTCTATGCATCGCGTCCAATATTTCCTTAAACTCCCTATCTCTCTCCTTATTATCTCTATCCATCCTCTGTAAAAACTGCAGTATCACATTGTCATTTGCTACTTTCGACGCGCTCACCTCGTTCGCCTGAGAAACCGTAGCTTCGCTAAGGGTAGCTGCACTTTCACCGCACACCTGGCCTAG
Source organism: Schistocerca piceifrons (assembly GCF_021461385.2). NCBI lineage: Eukaryota > Metazoa > Arthropoda > Insecta > Orthoptera > Acrididae > Schistocerca > Schistocerca piceifrons. The sequence continues at coordinate 1,650,820 of NC_060145.1, forward strand.
TCCCGGCTCGCCCGCGTCGTCGGGAAAAGCCCGCGTTTGTGGACAAAGCCCGCCACATAAAGAATCACCTAGCCGCGGTCCGCTGAACAATTGTGCCCCTTCTAAGTGCTTGCCGTCCCCGCTCATTAACCAATGGTCAACAGCTACTTCCTGCTGCATTGCTACGTCCACCCCAGAATCGCTATTCTCCATGGTGGCTACACTTTTCGACTGCGACCTAGTTACTACAGACACTACGCAAAAAAAATTATACCACGATCTTCCAGCCTTGGACGATATAGCAATTAATTACATAAAAAAAATAAAAGATCCTCACCAATCCAGAAAGAAGTTGCAAACAGAAAAAATTTTACTTCTTATCGCTACAATATATTCCATCAAAATAAAAAAAATCTTAACAGCAAACCCTAACAGCAAAATATCCTGGCAAAATATATCCTGGCACAAAAGATCCTGGCAGGGTCGAAATTATGAGAGGCACCCACATGCCTTGCTCATACTGTGGCATCAAGCAGTCAGGCCTGCAAGATGAGTGGTCTGCCAAGCGAGTGGATTCATTCTTATTTATCGAGTAACATGAACTCTAGTACTCACACTTAAGTTACAAGTTATCCACCTATATGATTAATACGCAACGGAAACACGCATCTGATTATCAGTAATTTACAGAACTCTGACTGTACACTACGCACTGGCAATACCACATTTTCTTTTTTGTCTTTTATTTAACGGCTTTTGTCAACACGTGGCCACCGCACTGAATATGAATGGCGCACACACTAAAAATTCGGGACATTATGACAACATACAATTCGAAGGAAAAGTCCACCAATCTTTTTCTTTTCACTATCTTATTTATTCCGATGAATTCTCTAACCTAAACACACAAATTCTATAACCTACAACAATAACACATGAGAAATTCCGCCCAGTGGGCATGGCTTTACATTGGTGAATCTCTATATTATGGTCTCGTAATTATTTTTAACACTACAGTGCACTTTCTGGATAGGATGGTGGATCTTTTATTATACCTCACACTTCGACTCTCACAATCATCATCACTAAACTTTCCTCCAGACCGAGCGGTACCGAAGGAACAAGCATAACCCACTAATCTTTTGAAACTACCTTGCTACTCTCCCATGCAAACCACACATACCTAAATTACATGACATACATCACACTGCCATAAGAAATATAAAACACTAAATAGTCACAACACTATCATTTTCAGCTTTCCCACTTCAATTAATATTTATCCCAGTTTCACACGACACTGCCCCACTTCGTAATTCTACTTTCCTACTATGAACTCTGGAGATATATGCACGTCTTCCTGTGCAATGCAAGCCAAGTGGCGTTGCTGGATAGACGGCCGACTCACCTTGCTTCTCTCTCAGAGTTTGAATCTGGCGTCACACGGAATTATATCACGCAAGGTAATATTAGGAACGTATTCATCACACACGCGAGTCCTCAACTGATACCATGGACGAGTACTTCTCTTTATCCTTTGTCTCATACACAGATTGAGACTCACACAGTACTCACCACGTGGAAGTACTCGTCTCTAATTTCAAGTCCTGCACACGCCATTTCTTAAATATTTCAACTTATGGTACACACGCTATTTCTTAAATATTTCAACTTATTGTACACATGCTAGTAATTCAGCTTAACTTAAGCACACGGAAGTATTTCAACTTATTGCTACACGTGGTTTCATTGTGACCGTTGGTCACTTCCGAAGATTACTACAATCCCTTTAATATTACCTGCCTGACATTTAATTCTCCCCCAAAAGTTCCTGAAATAGAGAAATTATTATTTCAAACTACCCTTAAATATTCCACATGCATACCATGTCTCCACTCTTTCATCATTACAGAGCACAACTAAAACAGGTCTTAACAGCACAAGATCCAGCGGCAGAGTGCCGAAACATGGCCGTTCTCTGGGTCCTCTCCCATCTCTGTCGAGGTGGGGGAAGCACATTTCTACCGCATTGGTCAGCCACATTTCAGGCGCTCAAAGCTCTGGTAAAATTCATCTCTTTGGTCCCACCAAAGGTGGCCAAAGGATCGACTCAAAGATGATCATATATTCACATTCACTATCTGCGGTTAGCAGACAACCATACATTCATTCATTTCACAGATCTCACCAAACTGGATGTAGGGATTTACTTTGTGGGAGTGCACATGTGATCAATTAAATAAATAAATTGTCATTCTTTCCCACACTGGTATCTGGCTTCGCTGTATTAATTGAAATTGAGTTATTTTACAAAAAAAATGTGTTGTTCTGACAAAAATAATGAAGTATGTTGTACCTATTTTCAATGTCGGGCGGTACTGTACCCTTTCAATATAAATAATAATTTTCTTAAATTATTGGGGGGGGGGGCTCCGCCCCCACCCCCCCAATGAAATTTTGATGGGGCTCGGGCCCCCTCAGTACCCATGGAGTCGGCGTATGTGTTATCTGTCAATAACCATTTTAGCAAATTAGGTACGCAGTGATGCAATCTTACCTCTAACATCCCTTCAAAAAAGAAAAAAAAAGGAAAGAAAGAAAGAATACGGCCATCGTCTGCACACTTCACCTAAGAATGTATCAGACTGCACAGGGGCAAAGACTGTACCACAACAAGACCAAAAATTGTTTAACAGTAATATAACTTGCTCGCTCTCTCTCACATGCACATCGATAACATACAAAAATCAAAATGACATGACCACCTTACAAGTGGAAGTCCTTATAGGGCAGTGGTAGTAGGATCACTGGGTCAGGCGCAACAAATCGAAGATGGTACGTAGTCTGTCTGCACTCATGTGAGAGTTTAACTAGAGTATATATGTTAACTGAGGTGGACCTATATGTTGCACAGGAAGCTAGTGTGTACTTTCCTGAGAGTTGTGGTCAACACAGTTTTGGACCTCTGCTATTTGAATGTTTTGATCACACGCGCAGCTTTAGAATTAGACGCTGGGTGCGATGAAGTGGTGATCAGTTGATTTATCCTGTTATGTCCACAGACGTCCTGAAGCGCAAATGCCATAAACTGAAAACTGATAAAGAAAACTATATTAGAAGGTGATTCCTGTCTTGTAAATATAGTGGACTGGGCGTTGTTGGTAGCTGAGGTCGTTGTACGAGCAATCAATTTCACATATACAGTGAAGAGCCAAAGAAACTGGTAGACCTGCCTAATATCGTGTAGGGCACCCACGTGCCGCAACACGACGTGGCATGGCCTCGACTAATGTCTAAAGTAGTGCTGGTAGGGATTGACACCAGGAATCCTGCAGGGCTGTCCACAAGTCCGTAGGAGTACGAGGGGGTGGAGATCTCTTCTGATTAGCACGTTGCAAGGCGCTCCAGACATGCTCAACAGTGTTCATGTCTGGGCAGTTTTGTGGCCAGAATAGAGTCCCTAGAGCCAATCTGTAGCAATTCTGTACATGTGGGGTGTCGCATTGTCCTGCTGGAATTGGCCAAGTCTGTTGGAATGCACAATGAACATGAATGGATGCAGGTAATCATACAGGATGCTCACGTATGTGTCACCTGTCAAATTCGTATCTAGACGTATCAGAGGTCCCATATCACTGCAACTGCATACGCTCCACGCAGCCTCCACAAGTTTGAACACTTCCCTGCTGACACGCAGGGTCCATGGATTCATGAGGTTGTCTCCATACCCGTACATGTCCATATGCTGGATGCAATTTGAAACGAGACTCGTCCTAGTAGGCAACATGTTTCCAGTCACCAACAGTCCAACGTCGGTGTTGATGGGCCCAGGCGAGGCATAAAGCTTTGTGTCGTGCAGTCATCAAGGGTAAACGAGTGGACCTTCGGCTCCGAAAGCCCATATCGATGATGTTTCGTTGAATGGTTCGCAGGCTGACACTTCTTGATGGCCCGGCTTTTAAATCTGCCAGCAGGCACTTGATCAGGAGTTCGTGGGCGCGCTGCACCTGCTGGAGGAGTAACAACTCGCTGTCAGAGGCATCCAATGGTTCTGTCGTCCTGGAAGCAACGTGATAGTAAGTCTCATTGAAAGTGGAGGAATACAAGCCAAAACACTCTCTAGCTGCGTCGGAGCACAAGACTGAGACAATGACATGAAAAAAAAACTTTGTCGGCAACTGATATGCCCGCGGAAGGCGGCACGGGAAAAATTCTTATGTATAATATGGGTATTATGTTTATTATAACACACTTAACCAGCCCCTTTCGACGGGAGGTGTGCTGGAACACAATAATCAAAAGAAGTCAATTTTTGAATATTGAAAGAACAGTAATAAATTAACAGTTCCAAAATCCAATGTCCATACACTAAGCGTACCACAATCAGAGTCACGAAGGGATGCACAAAAGCTTAAGTTCAGCTTATTGCCGGTGAAAAGCAATAACGAATGCTAGAAAGTCCAGTTGCCGGTCATGGTGTCAGAGGCCACGTCTCCTGAATGTAGATGCCACGAATGGTGTAGGTCCGAAGGTGGCAGCTCCTGGAGGCGAAGGTCGACGTACACGGGGGCTTCATCGTAGCGTTGCTCCACAATGAGATCCTCATTGTGAAAACGCTTCCGCACTGGGCGCCTGGACCAGCGAAATGCTCGAGGGTAGCCTGGATGCCGTCCTAAACACACTGACGAAGGAAAAGTAGCAACACCAGGAAGGAGTTGTACGACGTAAGCAACAGTTGGTTTCACGTCTGAAAGATAATGTCTGTTTACATTTCGCACCAGTCGCATAAGAGTAACATTAATTGTGCCACTACGAGGACGAAAATCGGGTCTCTTTAAACACACGCTGCGACGCCCCTGCAGTCGTGCTTTGCCGATGACATCGGAAAGCCACGGTTGTGGGGTAGCAGTTTGCCATCCGCGTCCTGCTTACCTCACTCTGCGGCGCGTGAATGAGTCGGCACTTTGTGTCCCTGAGTGAGCAGCAACGTGAATTTCTGTAGGCAGCCACGGATGCCGGGTCAGAAGCTCACTCTGCTCTAGGGTGGTTGGCCCTGATGCTCTGGCTGAGAACTGCTGCCCTCCAAAGCACAAGTTCGGTGCTGGTGTGGCGCCTGGGGAATGGCACCCCCCGTCGTGTAGCTGGTTGCCCAGACCGGGGTCAGCTGCTGGCTGGGCCAAAGAGTGTCGGATATTGACGTGGACCCGATTCGTGAAGGATGCTGTCACATTGCGCATAACCGTGCTAGAAACAGAGGGTATTTATAGCGATCAGTAGCACCCTTCTTGCACCATTACCCTGCTTCCAGGCATGTGCAGATCGACACCACTGTGTCCCAATGGTGTGGTAATATATGTAGGCCAGACCATCCTAGCACGGCGTTTCTGCCAAGTCACCGTAATTGCGAGGCTTAACCTGGTCACCTTTTGGGGGAGGAACGGGCTCGCTTGTGGAGTTACATATCATCGCCTCTGCGCCTGCCCGCTTGCCTCACACACAGCTGCTAACGAGCCACTTTAATTCAGTAACGCCCCAAAACTTAGCGACGGCGTTACGTATAGAACTCGAGTGCCATATGCACGTACTGCAGTCTGCAATAGTAGAACTCTGCATTGAAAATAGACATAAAATGAATTACCAGCAAACGAAAGTCCTGGCTATCACCGATAAAGTTTGAGACTGTATTTTCAAAGAAGCAACTGATATTTGTACGACTGATAATTTAATCAAGAGGGCCACTAGCTTTCATCTGAGCAAGGCACGGAAGCCAGTGCTAATCTCCGTCAAGGCGCAAGATGCGACAGGAATGCTGGGTGAAAAGCGACTCTCGCCTCCACCGTCGAAGCCACGCCCCCCACCCCCCCCCCCCCCTTTCCTGTTCACCACAGTCGATCACAGCGCGGGGCGATGAGGCCCGACATCTGGAGCGGCAGGTACAAACACGCGAACCCGCAGCAGACACTTAACCTCTTAACGTATGTATTATTTACAATATGATGGTCCTTTTTTCAACTAATTTTCTTGTTTTCTGGTAAACCTTGCGGGATGTAAGGTCGTGGTCCATGAAACTCTTCAGCTCCTAACGTTTCGTCCAGTGCTTCGCTGGACATCTTCAGAGGGGTGTTTCTCCTCCGGTGAGTCTTGCCGACTCACCGGAGGAGAAACACCCCTCTGAAGATGTCCAGCGAAGCACTGGACGAAACGTTAGGAGCTGAAGAGTTTCATGGACCACGACCTTACATCCCGCAAGGTTTACCAGAAGATATGTCATCCGGTCGTGAAAGCCTTCATACTATAATTTTCTTGTTGCCAAAATGAAATATTCAGTGAAGCACAATAATGACAGTAACAATGAAATTATTTTTTAGGTGCTTAACGATGGACATTTTCATCTCTAAATAGCCCCTGGTTTAAAATCACGGGTATACTCGTAATAGGCTTAACCTTTTTCTTCTTCTTAAAATTACAGTAATTCTGTGCTTCGAAGCACTAAAAGTGAACAGCAACATTAACCATTAAAATTTAGAGCCATTGTTTATATGTTTGTGGCTGTGTGAAATACCCTGAAGCAAGGATCAATACACAAAGCTACACCACAGTCCTTACACATGTATCTTGATTCCCTCCGTGCCTTCTTCGCTCTGGTATCACACACACTACAGCACATCCTACAGGTTCTTGTCGGATTCTGCTTCTTCTCGGTCGGAGGAATCGTAGATGGAAAATGACGTCCAACAAGTCGCGTTGGGGTTGATTTTGCTGATGGACGGCCCGCTGCTTTGGCTGAACATTCCTCCCCCTGATGTTTGGCAATGACCTGTTCAGCGAAAGCCACGCGAAAGTCAAGGGCAGTGAGCTTTCCTCCATGTTTTTTATATAGGACGAAGGCATTCCATTCTGCTAATTCCTGTAGATGAAAAAATATCTTCTTGTAATATTTTTTACCCCTCTTGCGTGACAATGGATTGTTTGCGATGTGCTGATCAACTTTATCCACACCCCCCATTGTGTCATTATAAGCAAATACAGCCACTGGTTTGGCAATATATTTGTTTCTTACTTTCCGTGTTTGTATTTCTGGACTGTGGATAGTGGTCAGCATGCAGACGTCTCTCTTATCTTTCCAATTCAGTGCAGTCAGTTTACCTCGCTGGAATGCTGCAACCTCCCCTTTCTTCAGTTTCTTGGTCTGGAAAGAAGGCGGCATTTCTTTTCTTGTAGGATGCACGGTGCCATACATACCTGTTCTTTTTCTTAGTAGAAGGTCAGCAAGCTGGGGAGAGCTATAATAATTATCTAGAGTCAAACAGTATCCCATATTTAGCAAGGGTCGCATTAGTGTCATTACAATTTGTGACGACATTGGCAGAGCCTTGTGTTCTTCCTCAAATGTAGTGCCCTTGCCAACGTAAATAATTAGGGACAAAACATATCCAGTCTGTGACTCGCACAACATGAATGTTTTTGTGCCAAACCTAGCTCTCTTGAGCGGCAAATACTGGATCCGTCCCAGTCGCCCTTTATATAACAGCAGGCTTTTACCTACAGTGACATCTCTTTCTGGAACACAGCTGTTTCTAAATTTAGTCGACAGGTAGCTCACAATAGGCCATACTTTATTCAGTTTGGGTTGTGGGTGGCTTTCTGCGTTATAGGTTGCATTGTCCGGAAAATGCAAGTTCTTCTTCAAATTGACAAACCTCTTGAATGGTAGAACCTCTCTAAAAATTGGTGTGGCTAATGTAGCTCTTTTTGTCCAGTACATCTGATATGTGGGTTTTTTCACAATGCTTTGTAACAATATTACAGCAACAAACATTTACATCTCATCAATTGTTGTTGGCTTCCATGCCGAGACGTTTGTTTGTGTTGCATATTTGTTGGTCTCGGTAACCAAAATTTGCATGTAACGGTCATCAGTGAACTGTCTAAAATAATGCAAGAGATCTTCAATACAGGGTTCACAATTAATTTGAGGTTTACCTGTAAAAGGGAAACGTGGTGGAGCAGGTGGCAGTGGCTTAGATGGATCTATCTCGTACCACACTCTGGCGCTCGCAATGTCACACTCATAAGAAACTGATTCATCACTTCCTTCTTCCGAACTCTCTTCATAGCTATCTTCAGAACTCTCAGACCCACTAAATTCAATATCAAACTCATCTTCACTCTCCATTTTCATAAAACATGAGGAAATAACAGGCAAACTGCAAGAACAGATTGAACAGATTGTAGAGTGACCGCTAGTACAACTGCCTGATTCAGAGACAACGCTTGCCAGAAATATACACTTCAGAGTAACACACCACAGTGACATCTACCGAAAATATCAAGGAATGTGCCAGCCGGAAATGATAAGCCCGTTTTATTATTTCGTCAGAATTTAAAAAACGAGTATACTCCGGATTTAATGTTAAGCGGTCAATTCCATCAGCACCACCTAGTGGCGGCGGAACGGTTGCCAGCCGAAATATTGTGGATCTCAGACGATCGGATCCGCTAGTGTGTAAGTAAAAATTCACGCTAAGTTCCTATCATTGTGCGCGCAATAGGTGGAGTCTTGTGAAATCGGATGTCTCTTTTTGAGACGCCCTTAATTTTAGCAGATGGTAAACAAGTTTGACTTGATCTGCTCCAGGCGTTCCAGAGCTGTAGTGGAACATACACTGAGAGATACACCCATTTTTATACAAAACGGTGAATATTCAGTTAGCAGCGTATGGCGTACTGAATTAAACTGCGATATAGCAGTTTAATATAATTTAATGACACGTAGTATAGAACTTATGAAATGGCTTTCTTTAATGAAAAATAGTTAACTGATGCAAAAACGTTATTGTATAATCATATCTTGTAGCTGATTAAGAATGCGCAGGAAGATGACACTCAATTATGTTTGCTTTCAGTTCCATCAGACTTCAACCAGTACCTCCACAAAAGGCGACGTCATCGTCGTGTCCACGGCCCCTGCGGTGACTGACTTCAGGAACCCTCCAAAACAGGTAACTACGTTTGTCAGTCTGTATCCCACGGCATCAGCAGAAATGTTTTGCGTTCGAACGACACTTAGCATTAGGAACCAGTTCGTAAGTGTGTGGTAAATAGCCAGAGAGCTTTAGAAACGTTTCGAAGTCACACACACTTTTGCGAAAATCAAATCAGTACTTAAAATTAGATTTTTAAATTTTTTATTTGTGACGTGTTTATGAAATACTTCGTTCTTACTTGTTAGTGAGTTACGGGAGTGAATAAATATCTCGCCATTAAAATTTGGCCCCATATTCCAGTGGAACGTAAATGGGTTCATGATGCATGTGAAGGAACTGGGGCTCTACCTTCAGGGAAGACCACTGTCCTAAGTTTGCAAGAAACAACGTTGAAACCATCTGATGTCGCTGCGGCTAAGTCATCCTCCCACGAGATGTCAAAGGTAAAGGGCATGTGGAACGGGACGAGTTTTGTGATGTCTCAACAAGGAATTTAGGTTCCAAAGCATTTTAGCAGGTGAAAGCCAGCAACGCGCTACTGAAGGAGAAGCAGTGTGATGCGAGATCGCCTTCTACGTCACAGGCTGAACCGAACAGAGGCATTATTGAAATGTAAGTTACGAACAGAAAGTGCCATATTTGATAGTTTTCATGTTAGAAATTGAGAACTGTGAAGATATACTATTTCAAGGCACTGACAGATTAAAGCTACATCAAAAACGTGCCCGTTTTTGTACATGTACAATACCATATCGGGATATGTCACATCAGTGGTTGAACGTGCTACCACACCAGTTAGTGAAAAGTCACAGAATGGTGCTATAAACTTTCCGACAGTTTTACACAACCAGTGTCTGTATGAATCTCCAATGATCATGTAGAAACGAAGTTGGAAGATGCGAAGAAAAACAAGTTAGAAATGCAAACTTCAAGTTATGTGTTCGCATAGCGAATGTGCTACACATTTTCCTAAGTTGAGCATCTAATGCTTGATCCTTGTACAGACACAAATTTTTGACACCTCTAAAATGTTTGAAAGTTTTAACTCCTCACAAATACTTGAAAGTTTGTTTTGTTGCTTAAATGTTATCAATGATATTTTATCCTGGAAGGAATCGAATATGGTCTTTTTAGTTATGTGTGTCGAAAATTTTAAGGGCTCAAATTCAGTGAGATGGCCACAATGTCCTTTGGAGTTTTCTTTGCGCAACTTTCAGAATCACTGATTCCCTTACTATATTTGTTTATTTTCGATTCCAAAATCTGAGTGGCGGAGACCCAACAATTGCCACTAGAGCGTTGTGTTCGCAAATCACCAACGAGTTAAAATTTCATAGAGTGGCTATAGGTCCGCCATGTTTGAAGCAAATTGAAGTTCTGGCCGCCATGTTTTCTTTAGTCAAGGCATTCGTCTGCTGTGTCCCGCCCCCTTGTAACTGCGTTTGACTTACTTGAAATAGCCCATACTAGCTTTATTTTTTCTGAAACAAGCAATAGACAGCAGTGATTTTAGTGTACTCTGACAGCAAAAAGGGATGTTTTTGTCGAAATATGGCTAAACTTTTCGATGTAGATAACACTACAAGACAACTCAAATAAGTCTGTCCATCCTCTATAACGTTACTTGCTGCCCATAAATTAATGCAATTAGAGCAGGTACCACCAGAATATTACGGTGAACCTTCTAAACATGCTGTGGTTAACTATCAGAAACAGTAATGGGCGCAGAAATGCGATATTTTTGTCGCTATTTCAAAGTAAACAGTCAAAGCCTCAAAAACCAGTACACTGTGAACGAGAATTTATTTGAAATATGTGTTACAAGTAGTTAACACAAGCATACTAATTCAATAATAATCTACAAGAAAAGTAAAATAATTTATTTACATTTAATTTTTAGAATGTTTTAACTGACATTCGTATTGTTCCAGTCTTTTCACTGACCTTTAAATAAAATAAGCTTCGTGTATAGTTGTCTCACAACTTTACCTCTCTGCTCAGATGATTTTGATTTGCATAAGTGATTTATTCGACATACAAAATAATGTTTGAGCAGCAGTTTTACCAGTTTTACGTAATGGGTTTCTTCACCAAATTCAGTTTCTGTAAAAAGATGTTCATTGTTTATAAATAAGGAGCCTCTCACCAATTGCAACACTTCTGTCTGGATCCTCAACAAAACGTTTTTCTGACATTTCAGGATTGTAGCCTTCTTCTCAAACCAGCAACTAAAGTCTGTAACTGCACTATTCTTCTTTTGTGTCGTACACTAAGTTGCTTCATTTGCTTTATCCGCTTCTTTAGTCGCACATTCTCTGCTTGTACTCTGTTATATTGTGTTTTCAACTTCTTAGGGCTTGGTAGACAGTAATTGTGGTCAGCAGAAATAGATGTGGGTCCGACATGCACTGAAAGAATGCAGTTACATCATAAGTTTATAACAGAGTTGTACCATAAGATTATAATAGAAAGTATGTAATTCAAAGTAATAAGAACACGGAGTAAAATTAAATTATTGACTTACTTTGTGCTAATGATGTCACTGTAACAGCACTATCTTGCAAATTGTCGAAAGATCGCTTTCTGGGTTGTGGTCGTAATACTTTATCTTGCTTTTGTAAATGAGGTGGAAAGTTAAAGATAGTAGGTACTGCTTTTGACAAAAGGCGCCTCTGGACATTTGTGTGGTACATATATTTCTCTTCAAAATGAGCCGAACAGAGGTAACTGGCTGTAGTAGGAAACCAGTTTTCTCGCTTCATATTTATAACCCATATTTTTGCAATTTCCTTATCTTTTAAAGGAAATCTGTAATCAACGATAAATAAATTACTTTCCTGCATTTGTCTTAAGCATAATTACAGTTCCAATGCAAATGACTCTTTAATAAACATTAAAAAACGTGTGTCGTATTTCGGTACTAATATACTTACTTATAATATGAAATATTTGTTGTTTTATCGCTGCGATTTGTGCAGTTGAACGCTGAACACACTGCAGGCATGTTGACTTTATATTTTGTAACAAAAAAGTCAACTAGAAAAGTTAAATATTGCAGTAATATCACAACAGCTGACACACTTCCAACACAAACAACAGTAACGCTTTCCTAATGTTTTGACTAAGGAGAACATGGCGGCCGAGTTAGCGTTGGTTGCCGCTAGGAGCGCTGTAACTAGTATCTCAGCCACTCTATGAAATTTTAACTCGTTGCAAATCACGTTCCTCGCTATGATTGTTTCTAAGCGCCCTTAAAGCATACTTTAAGCACACCTGCGTCTGTGTCCACACGCTTGTGCAATTTCATATTGCTTGATCCCTGACATTGAGCTCTTATTCTAGTTACATTGCATTCCGAATATCAGTGTGTTGTATCTTGCCGGAACAGTGGAAATGTCTACTTTTATTTAGTGTGTGAATATTACAGCCGGCCGGTGTGGCCGTGCGGTTCTAGGCGCTTCAGTCTGGAACCGCGTGACCGCTACGGTCGCAGGTTCGAATCCTGCCTCGGGCATGGATGTGTGTGATGTCCTTATGTTAGTTAGGTTTAAGTAGTTCTAAGTTCTAGGGGACTGATGACCACAGATGTTAAGTCCCATAGTGCTCAGAGCCATTTGAACCATTTTTTTTTAATATTACATTTTAGTTGAAATTTGGCGACATACGCGGTAATATTTGAAAGAAAGTGCGCTTTTTCGGGCATTTTTTGGCGAGTGCAACTTTTAGGAGTCGTAGAAGCCAGACCACAATTCAGGAAAAATTTCCTTTGCACAGTTTAAAGATGCGACCTTTTTCGATTTGCAAGCGTTTTTTTCCGTTATTATTTATATAGTGTCAAGCGCAAGATTCTGCAATTGAGCTTACCGTTGTATCTGTCGCAGTATAAGAAGTACAGGTGAAAAGCTTGAACTTTTGTTGTTTACATGGTATGTCGTTACTAAAAAAATATTTCCCATGTTTGTCAGTTAAAGAGTTTGTAAAGCAATTGCCTTTGTAGTTTCAATCCATGCGAAGCTGTGGCAGAACGTGGTTGTCACATCACCACGCCACCACTGTTGTAATTCACAGACAGTGCCTGTTCACCTGCAAAATATGGCATCTAACACTCCAACACAGCATTGCCACGCTCAGTTGTGGTTGCAAGTTGAGGGCAACAAAATGGAGAACTGTTGATGAATGCTCGATATACAAGCAATAATCATCAACGGCATGTACTGAACAGCAAATGAAAAACCGATTAGATCGAATACATCTTGCAGGAAAGAACAGCGAATACTACCCACTACCCACTAACCTAAGGACATCACACACATCCATGCCCAAGGCAGGATTTGAACCTGCGACCGTAGCGGTCGCGCGGTTGCAGACTAAAGCGCCTAGAACCGCTCGGCTACACCGGCCGGCTTGCCAACATAACATTATTACCTATGTACCTCATTATTAGCTCTTCATTAATCGTTTTAATCACATTTTACAACTTTTTATATATTTCTTAGCATATTCTTTATTATTAACTTATTCACCAGCAATTGTACTACATTTAGAATGACATTGTTGTTGTTTTCTATATTATGACAATGATTTGTATGTAAAGTAATAGTTTTATATTGCATTCACATGTTATTTTATACAGCAAAAAATATACTACAGACTGACTCAAAGAGTTTCGAGTCCTCAGACTTACAGTTTTCAAAGCATTTGCATGCACAACCATTGAATGCAGAATGGGGCTTTGTCCACCAGAAAGGGTTTGTGATTCAAAGATTTGCCTTTGTGAGATAAACAGTGCGATCTAACTAAAACCTTTTGTCCTAAACTTAATGTTTTTCCGTTTATCTGATCACATTGATGTTTTTGTCTTTTTCTGTTGTTTTCTGATATTTGTCAGTCCGAGATTAATTATCTTGTGGTGATGTCTTATTTCTCAATTTCAATTGAATTTTTATCGTGTTTTAAAGTTAATAAATCAACAGATTGCTCATAGCCATCATACAACACAGTTCCATTGCTCATATTGCTTAAAAGTTCCTTACATAAAGTTTGCAACTTAATTGAAAATAGAAATTTTAAAAAGTTCAGATCTTCTTCGTCCTTAGATATCTAACCCTCAAATTTTAAATTTACAAATTACCGTTAGTTCCTAATTTTGCCTCAGCCTCGTCTAAATATAAAATTGCTTTGTTGTCACTAAGAAATTCAATTCCCAAAATCATTTCAGTTGTAAGTAACAGTATGATCAAAAAGTTTGCTGACCATTTATGACTTCGGAATATAAAATCAAGTCTTGTCTGGATTCTTACTTGTACTCTCTTACCTATGGTGGTATGATGGTACCTTTTATTTTGGTGTGCTGCATCGGTAATGTCAGACGCTCTGATAGCCTTTGACATTTACTAAATACTGTCTCGTTTATTATACTAAACAGACTATCGGAAGCCAAAACAGCAGCTAAAGAAAGTTCCCATACAGATATGGTAACAATCGGATGAGCATCTGTGTTTTATCCTTTGTTTCTAACAAAATATGCAAATAATGCAATAAATTAATTCCCTTTGTCAACATGGATTCTGAATCATTTTGCGCTTCTGTAATACATTCCTCCCATAACTGTACGAGTGTCATTCTTATTTTCTCCTGAGAGCAATAACCGTCTCGCAAGGTCTCCCTGACATGTTCAGAATCAGATACAAGTTTATTTTGACTTTATATATTCTCTGTACTGTTGCCTGGCTGAACTGTGCCCATCCTAATAGGTTATATATTACCATACATGTCGCTCTCCATTGAAACAGTAGGTTGTGACATCTCGTCCTCCGTTATTAACGAGACTAACAGCCTCTTGTTCTTGCACCAATCTCCCCCCCCCCCCCCCAACCGCCGAGATAAAGCTTTCACTTATTTTAGAGCTGACAACTTGTTTAACTTTCGGCTGACAAAGATCTACTTTATTTATTGTGAGAGTTTCCTGATAGTGAAGCATATTGGTTGATGGCAATATCACAAGCCATTGATCTCCCTGTCTCTCTGGTCTTCCATTACTGGGACGCGGATCTGGTCCACGAATCTCAACTACCTCTTCAATATTTGGCTGATTAAATCTTTCCTCCTCTTCTCCCCCCCCCCCCCCCCAATTTTGATTCAACCTCAGTTGATTGTTGTTATGATTAAACTGACTGTCATTTCCGTATCGATTTCGATCCGAAATCCGCACAGTCAATTTCTGTCATTTACTCTGAACCTTCTGAGTTGTTTCCATTGTTCCTGGGTTGCCATTAATTGCCCCTAAGTGGCTGGTTTCTGCAAAAATATCCATTATTCTCCCACCTATCATTCAACTGTATTCTTAATTGCCACTGGTTTTCCCTATGCTATTGGTTTCTGAATGGCTGATTGTTACTATTATGGGAGTCACTGCACTAATTTTTTTGTAGCCAATGACAAGATGGCTGATCAAGTTGTGGAAAAAAAATTCTATCTGCGATTGTCTAATTACTGTGACTGTAATTATCAGGTGGTCGTTCGTCATTGCCATAATCTATTCTTTGAAGTGAGGTTTTAAATGCTTCTGTGTTATCTTTTGAATGTCCCGCCAAAACAATGTGTCGCAGATAAAACAGCATTTTCGTTACACACATTCTTATTAATTCTGAAGGACTAAAAGTGTTTGTTAAGCACTGATTTTTACAAGCCATATGCTCGAAGATGAAAAATCATATTGATCGAAATTTTTTAGTATAATCATTTTTCGTTTGATGCAGTCTTGCATAGCTGCAGACCAGTAGGCCGATAGATATGCATGATAAAATTCATCATAAGATCGGCATTCTCTCACTACACATCGCATTCTTGCGGCTAGTTCTTCTTCAAGGAACCTGCATGTAAATTTTAATCTGCGACCAATCGGCGATGCGCGTAGGAATGAATATTGGAATTGCTAATCCCTTTCTAAGGGGTGAATCTCTTTTGCAGAATTATGTAAAACTTTAAACTTGTCAACAGAGAGAGAATGTTTGCGATCAAATTGATCATTTTGGTGTGTTCATCCACTTTCTTTCAGGTATAAATCTACACTGCAGTTACTTCATCTGTGAAAATTGTTGTTGTGTTCTTGATATGTGTCCCTTATTTCATTATGAATCTGATTGTTGGCCTGAATCAGCTAAGTGAATCGTGTCATACCTATTGTCTAAATGTCAGTGTTCTAATTTTATTTCTATACTAGCAACTTTACCCCACAACTCCCTCACTGTCTGTCTTTGTTGATGGTTCACAGTCATTTGAGTTTTGGTAAAGTATTGCAATTTACTATGTTCCTTTGTATCAATAAGCGGAACAGGTAGGGGATCATTGTCGTTATTGCTCAGCAGTTGTGCCATGTTTGTGGACAATTTGACAGCTTGTTTAATGATAACATCTGACTCTTGCTATTGCTGTTAGATTTCATCTTTAACTGTTGGATGTTAGTATCATTTTGATCTACTCGCTCATTTAAATGCAGAATCTGAACTATTTCAATTTTATCAATTGTGCTTACACATACAATCACTCCTTGCTTGAAATCGTCACTCAAATTTTTGAAACTTTTTTCCTGCCTTTTAAAATTTTTCCTTAACTCTTCCCTAAACCTTTTGTTATCCTTGTCCTGCCTCCTGTCGTCTTCCTCCTGTTCTCTGAAGTTTTCTTCCTGCTTTACAAATATAGTTTTGCTCAAATCAAATGAATTTTAGTTTTCTATTGTTGGGTCGCTACTCATAATGGGAGGGTTTACCTTGCAATGTGTGATTTGCAACTTTTTATGCAAAGTTTAGCATTAACACTAGCAAATGGCAAAATTTTAGCAGGTTGCATTAGTGTATTAGATATAATACTTGAGTCTTTTTTATAAGTTTTTAGTTTGTCTATTTCTACTAATTCATTGGGGCTCATTTCTTTTGAACTGCTAAAGTTTGGCTTGTTCCTAATTGACCATGGCATGACATAAAACACACAGTTTCACAAAGTCACAAAAATTTCTACACATGAATGTATTTTACATGCAAAAAAAATGTTATTCAGCGTACAAATGCTTAGAAAACTACATATTAAACAAAAATACGTTTACCAATAATAGATAACGTTAGCACTCTTATAGAACAGAATGAAAAATTTGACTGCACAACCATAGATTGACAAATAAGTCTATCCTGGACAGAAAGGTCGACAAGTGAAAGTATCTAACGAAAAATATTTAATGATGGAAAAACTATGGGAAGTATCTAATAAAATAAAAGTTATTCAATTTGGAAATTTCTAATGAAAAGTACTTTGAACATTGGCTGTATTAAATGAAACTCTTTGTCGCGAAATGCTCACTCACAGTGTCTGCACATTATGTGTCGAGCATGTGTTCAGTCTAATTTATTTCACCGCGTGCAACAAAGATATTTCTGTAGTTAGGCCCTGATAATGTCTTAGGCCCAACAGACGCTCGCTGTATCGGAGGAGATGCCAGTGGCAATGCTGTTACTACACAATAAGCTGAAAGAAGAAAGCGGTGCACTATGTTCTATAATTTACTGCTAGCCAAGAAAGAAAACACCATGTTCATTTGCTACCAATGCTCTTGGTGCTCATTGCATTCGAAGTGTATGTCATTTAAGGAAAGGGAGAAGATGATTATAAACAACGAATAAAATGAAATCAGCACTTTCTACGTTATTGATTTCATTTATTCAGTAACAGAAGTCTTCCCCCATTACGCATATGAATTTCGTGATACTGGATATATCGTCATGTGGTATCGAGCCTGATCTATTTGCTAATTTTTCAAGAACGCTCCTAAACCACTCTTTGTAATATGTGGTATTCATTTAAGAATGATAATTTTCACCTCCTTTTGCACAGACCTATTTTCTTTCACATTGTGGCATGCGTCACACTAACTCTTATCAGTGTAATACACAGACCATCGAGTGTTTCGCAAGTGGCTTACTTCCCACAAGGACTTGTCTTTTTTCCCTGCTCCTCAATTATTTTTCATCAGCACAGGTCTTTTGTTGAACTTTTTGTATCAGAAGTCCACTTTGCCAATAGCACGCAAAAGGATCGTTTCACTCATATCAGGAAAGTCTTCCATTTCAGTCTATAACTTTTCCAATACGGCTGCTACTGTTGGAAACTGTTTTTTCTCGTAGAAGCCGTGGATTTTTCTTCTTATGATTCTCTGGATAAAATCGTCCATTGCAGTCTTCTGTCGCCTGCCAGAACTCCTTCTTGGAGATACAAGAAATGAAATCTCTCTATATTCTCTCGAAATTCACTTCACTGTACTTTCACTAATACCGAAACACTCAGAAGTTCTCTTTAATGACTGTTATAAGGACCTGCTCGCATCCTGCTCTTTATCGGACTTAAAGTAAGCTCGCACGCTGATAGTCCTGGTCTTTTGACAACTCCGTAAATTATCCATGTTTTCACACATGTTGACAGGATATCTAATTATATCAGGAAGACTGTGTCACATGAGTACGCAACAATAACTCGCAGCGCAGTTGTTTCCTCTCTGGTGCGTGGGGATGGGAAAAAAGCTGACCGGTTAAAACGATTCCGATATTTCAGTTCTGAGTAACCAGTATTTGTCGGTATTTGTTTGGCATCGATTATAACTGGTTCTTTTTATTTTTTGCTAATAATCGGATAAAAAAATCAGTATATCAGTTTGCCACAATACTGGTGGTTTTAAAAAAACGAGTAATGGTTGTTCATGAAATTTCTGTTGCTTTGAGATGTTGGGTTATTACAGAAAATGGAGACGTGAGCAGTGCTACTTTAATAACAATTCCGACGGTTAGCAAAGAACAACGAAGATGTGACATTCGTACAGCACTTCTGAGACGATAAAGTACCCGTTGCCATGTGGCATCGTCTATTAGACGGTTCACATGTATGCGCAGTGTGCAAGACTAGCCCGCGCCTGGACCATGCAGCAGCGTCTCACTGTCGTCGCGGGACATAGGCTGTGTTGCAAAGTGGCAACGTCCTTGGTCTCCAAGTACTGAATTGCACTGAACTGTTGTGAGAATTATTGGTTACTATAATGGCTTTCGGCGAGGCCACAAAGGAGATTTCTGGTAGTGAGTACATTAAACAATCTCTTGTTGTTCCCCTAGTGACCATTCTCGAAAACACATTAAGAAATCTCAGTTCTAAACGTAGTGCAGCCCACACCCTAAGTCAAAAGCTTCTAAGCAGCCTTAAGACACAAATGCAGAAGCATTACAGAACAGTATGTGATATTCAAGGCGATAAACAAGTTTTTCGAAGTATGTATGTGGAAACAAGCCTCTGTTGCCACATAGTGCTGAATGGTTTTTAAATATGATACGCATGTTACGGAGACAACTGCATTTGAAAATCGCCACAGGTGGAAACTGGACATAAAAAAATAGACAAACGGTACGACAGTGTGTTCTATCCCTTTCTGCCCTGAACACCTTTTTTTTCAATGGTGAATAAAGTTGAATTCTCTGTATACTTGGGCATAGTAGACACTGGGAAAAATAATAAAAAAAACTCTTCCATAAAAATATAGCGGGAAAACAACTAGGACAATCGTGAGGGTCAGGTTTTATTTCACCAAAATTATTCTCTGACTTCTTGCTATTTGTTTGATATTATAAGTTACCTGAGGAACAGTTATGAATAAAAAATTATTCTTTCATTATTTTTATTTATTAGTTATTATAAAATATGGTACATAGATTGCAAATCATATTCTGTGGCAAAAAAAATTAATAATAAATTTTTTAAATTTATTTTGTAACACAGAGTCATGGTTCAGACTGCTACACTTTTCGTGAAATAATTTGAAACAATCCTTTCCTTTTGCAAGACATAAGTACTGATTGCATTTTATGCACTTTGTTCTGGAACTGCAGCACTCATACTGACATCTTTGTGGTGACAAAATATACCCACTGTCGGCCAGTGATCATACCCATCATATCACTTGTCCAAACCTGGTTTTGGATGGGGTTTGTAAACTTTTGCCTTTGTGGAGGTACTTAACGTATCATCTAACGGTGTTTCAAACTCTTCAGCTCTCCTCTTTCTGTCTGAACATGACAGAAGAGCCTCAGCTAGAGACATTCTAAATTTCAAAAGATCCATAATGTTCTTTTTGGCAGTCTGGTTTTCACGACAGTGCTCTCTGTAGAGAAACCAGCAGTTGACCACTGAAAGGTTCAAAATGGTTCAAATGGCTCTGAGCACTATGGGACTTAACATCTATGGTCCCCTAGAACTTAGAACTACTTAAACCTAACTAACCTAAGGACAGCACACACCACCCACTCATCACGAGTCAGAGAAAATCCCTGAACCCACTCGGAATCGAACCCGGGAACGCGGGCGTGGGAAGTGAGAACGCTACTGCATGACCACGAGCTGCGGACCCACTGAAAGGTCTATGAAATGCAGCAAGCACTTGAGTGTCCATTTTCTGGTTCTGAACCACGTTCGGTAACACTGAACCTTCTGGTCATGAATGTCTACGCCACCCATATTGGCATTGTACTGCTGAATTACAAAAGGGCAATCTACATCAAGATAGTGACCCTCCTGCTTACACCACCTTTGAACTTTACATTTTGGCTCAATACCAGCACAAGTGGATGCTATCACGACCCTCTGACTGTCCTGCCACTCAGTAATTACAACAGCTTCATCTGCTCTAACATACAGTATAAATGACACTCTCCTCTTTTCATTCTTCCCTCTTTCAAATTAACATTCTTAATTCTGTTTACCATTATTGTGCCAGTAGCCTCAATTCCTTTCTCCTTAAGCTTTGCTAAGAGAGGAATTGTGGTAAAGTACCTATCAAAATAAACAAAACTTCCTTGTAGGAGAGTCTGTGTTAGTCGTAAAATAACAGAAGGGCCTAATACTAGTGTCTTATCACCCAGAGGTGTAGTAGCCCCCTGATAAATTTCAAAATCTGACACTATACCTGATGCTGAGGTCATGATAAAGTTTTTAAGACCTACAGGCCTTGGTTTTCCTTTAACATATTGCTTCAGTTTGGAACACCCAGTAAAAGGGAACATTTGCTCATCAATACTGTAGTAGTTAAAGCTACTAGGCAAACTGTGACATCTTCTTATTAGTGTCGATCACTGGCTGAACTTTCCACAGTCTATTAGTTTTAGACTCTCCAGGTGGTTTTATAATATCAACAAAGCGCACATTATTGATGAGTACAAGGAACCGGTCTCTAGACATAGTGTCACTAATAGCTGATAAAGAAATACATATCTTCCAGTGCATGGGTAGCCTAGGATACCTTATGCACCCTATCATTAAATTTATCCCAAAAAACACCTTCAGTTCATAAGCTATAGTCCCTAGGGATTTTCCTGTCTTTGCAACACTATACATATTTGTATATTTCGCTGCCTCTTAAAAATACTTTTCACTGAAATATCCACAGAAATATTCAGCAGGAGTTCCAATTGGCGAAGGACTCTAGAATTAAAAAGAAGATATTTTAGTAAGAAAGTGGGAATGATACACGACATAGGTACTTCAGATCGCACCTCTTTGTCACTGACCTCAACAGCACTGTAATGAATGTTTGGTGGATGAAACTTCTGAACAAAGTTTGATCTCCGGAAAAGCAGTGGTCTGACACTTTTTGTGACACTGTGTGAACTCCTGCGCTCTTCAGGAACTTCAGGAACTTCTTCGGCACTCAAATCATCATCAGGCGAGTCGTCTGCCTGCTGAACATTTGAAGGAGAAGGATCAAACTCGCCGTATTCATCTGACGAAATGCAAATCAAATCCGAATCCTCTACTAGAGAACGGATTTGATTGTCTGGTAAACCTGCATACAATAACGGGAATGGGCATAAAAACTTTCCCATTCAAAACTGTATGAAAAGCAGTAATATAGGGAGGCCAATGACACAATCAACAACACCCACTCGAGGATGAAGTTACACAGTCACCTAACCCGCACAATCGTGCTAGTACAAATTTAACGCACAATTACTGTAATTATCAATATCACAACGTTGTACACATTATTACAAATAACCAGATCCAGCAAATCGCCGAAACAATTCAATTTAACTTAATTATGAGCTACTAACCAGGCGCCGTCATAATGCTCACTTCTCGATCAACTTAAACCAACATGTGCTGCAATCTGTTGGCGCCGAATGGCAACATAAACATGAGAAAGCACACAACCTGCGCGATCGTTGCAGGTGGGTTGGAAGCAAGGCAAGAGATTCAATTTGTCGTAAAAAAAATAAAAACCGAACCCTCACGATCGTGTGGGCTCGGGTGGAAACGGCGTAGTCTCCCCCGGCTTAAGCACAAAGGATAGAACGTTCGTACAGCCACGTGGAACTGGCGCAATAGTCCTTCTTTTTTATGTTTTTGAACTTGCGCTTTCACACTGACTTGGATGCTGGTTGTCTTCAGCGCGCTGAGCCTTCGTATGAATTTCTGCACTTTGTCGTTTTGTGGCAGGTTCGTATAGTTCACAACTCTCGTCACTCGTGATGAATTTTTTCCAGAAAAGAATTGTTCAACAGGCGTCCATGAGTAGTCAAGGTCTTGTGTACATTTTTCTCTTCGTCAACACATTCTAGACAATGTCTTAAACACTTGATTTAGAGGTGTTGCTTCATTCCGATCTGTGATACAACAACATTGACACACTACGGCCGCACGTTCACTATTTAATACTGCCGCCTCCAGATGACGTCGGTAGGACATCTATTGTTTATAGTTATTAGTTCAAGCTGCCACCGTAGTTATTGTGATGATGTCGCTTGTACGGCAGGAATAAAATCAGTATCTGAACTTTATGAATGTATGATGTGTGGTGCAGTGAAGTTGAACTGTACAAAAAGCCTGGCAGCGCACGTTGGACATTAAAACAGTTTTAACATTCAGAAATTATCTCGAGGCTGTGGCCCCAGTGAAGGAGAAACTAATTTCTGAAGAAATTCCGACTCATTCGTGACCCCGTTTTATAATTTTGGCATTACCCAGATGACAGACTGTAGAATGTATGGGAGATAAAAAAAACTACCAGAATACACAACTAATAGCATCAGGAGAAGTGTGTGAACCACTGTATAACCGCTGTATTTCCAGATGTTGCATCCTAGGCCAACTCTTTCAGCATAGCATAAGTGAACAACGTATAACGCCCAATCTGGGGACATGTGTCTTTAATTGTGTACCAAATGTAAGGTAATAAATAATACTTGACTCCTAAATATCGCTGCTACATGTAAACACCTTTCAGCTAAAAATTCGTATCATCTGCGGTAGAGACTTGTCTGTAATAACAATGTTTCAGAAAGAAAAATTGAGAAATCCCGCTGAAGATACCAAAGTGCTGAAACATGACTGCGTAATAACAGAACTCTAATGGTGACTAGACAAGTTCACTACATGCCTGACAAACACACATGCGCAAGCATGCTTGCGTAAGTGTACACAAATTCTTTGCAGCTCTAAAAGCTCAAGCATGCTTGTAAACGCATCAGCTTGTTTACCAGAAAATGTCGACCTCAGACAACGACGCGCTGACTTCGGCAACGTTGCTGCCTGTGTTACGAAAAAAAATAAAAGAGAAAAAGAGATATGTGGAGTAAAGAGTGGTTAAATAAGTTAAAATATTAAGTCTCTGTGTGTCCATACTTTCAGAGATGGTTGCGGGACTCGGCTGTTCAGTACAGAATTTCAAATCAAACAACGTTCAGCTATCTAATTTCCAAACTGTTTTTTATTAGGTTACAAGTTTCGGCGATATACTGTGCCATCTTCAGGCCCCTCTACATGTGAGTAGCCCTTGAGCAGGTGAAGACAAAGGATAGCATGACCCTGCCGACGTGTAGGAGCATTCCAACCTCGGTTGTGGTCAAAACAGGGACCAGCATTCAAAGACTGGTATCTGTAGATTTCTGCTCGATACAGCGGTCACTTCAAAGACCATCTGCCGAGTGCACAAGGCCATTTATCTTATCTAGGAACACACACAGGTTTTTACTTCACGGAAGCATAGGGAAGTTTTAGACTGTTAACTTAAGTCAGAGGGCAACATAGTTTTGCTAGATCGAGAGGTACCAAAGGCGACGCTCGCAACAGCAGACCGCCGACGAGACTGTCGCTGCATTCTGCGAAAGGCATTAAATGTTCGAGTCACCAGTGTATGCATTAATTGGCGTAATTATTCCAATTCCGTCGCGACCGTGTCAGCCACGTAATTCATGTGTGATTTTGAGGTTTAAATTTGAGAAAGTGATTCGGCAGATAGGAATCATTGCTACAGTAATTTAGATTATATCGTCAGTTTTGGTTTTGACAGCAATGTTTATTAAAATCTTTTAGTACATTTTCGGTATTAAGTTGTTAATGACCTTAATCGCTGTTTTCCTTGTATTTGTTTTTCTGCAGGGTCTTCCTAGTTTCTATAGGATTTTACTAGATTATCATTCCCGCAGCTTGAATGCAAATCAGGTGGTACTTCATGTAATAAATTGTTTTGTACAGGAAACAAGCTGTTGTTTGTCATAACGTAGAGTTCCTGCCCACCCCCCCCAATCCCGTTGCTCACTGTTCTTCTGACGTCTAACGTAAGTCGGCGTGGCTCGAGGCTCCATACCTGGCAGGGCCTGGGTTCATCAGCTTAACATTTATTTTTCCGTTTTAGAGCATTCATTACACGCTAAGTGGTGGGGTGGATCACACCACACCAGCACCGGCTCGTTAGAACTTTATAAAATTTAAAATACGTTCCTGTTGTTACATTATTTTGGGAAAGGTTTCTAATGGCAACGTTTAGGTAACTGAACTTCCGAATTTTGTGTTTTTGGTCTACGTGTCCTCTGCACGTTAGCTCGTTTCCTAAAAATTTAAATCTGTCTGTGTTACTATTGGTTATCCGTTTCGAGATGACAACTTTAATTAAAAAGAATTACACCAGACGCGTTTCACTTTTGTTTATAAAGCACCTTCTGCGGTTATTGTGCAAATTGGATACACACGTTTCTAATTCTTGGTTGTTTTAGGGTAAAAACAGCGTTTTGTTATAAAGTTGCTGTGCAAGTTACTTACGGTGTTTCTTTACATATACTGCTCCTTGTCTCCTCGCTTAACAACGGTTGACGTCGAGAGACTGGGATTCCAGATTTGAACTTGGCAGTTACTGTCATTCTGGAGCGTTTCTTACGCTGCATTATTTACACTTCACTTTTGTAAAACATTTCTCATTCCTTACAGTAACAGCGTCTTCGTCTGTTTACTCACAACGTGAACAGAAACAAACGAACAGACATAAACACTGTTACTGTGCGTAATGGGAAACTGTTTGCCAAAATGAAGTGTAAATAATGCGGCGCAAGAAATACTGCAGAATGGCAAAAACTGGCGAGTGCAAATGTGGAATCGAAGTCCTTCGACGTCAGCCGCTGCTAGCGAGGAGGAAAAAAATGGCTCTGAGCACTATGGGACTCAACTGCTGAGGTCATTAGTCCCCTAGAACTTAGAACTAGTTAAACCTAACTAACCTAAGGACATGACAAACATCCATGCCCGAAGCAGGATTCGAACCTGCGACCGTAGCGGTCTTGCGGTTCCAGACTGCAGCGCCTTTAACCGCACAGCCACTTCGGCCGGCCAGCGAGGAGGAAAGGAGCAGAATGTGTGAAGAAACACCGTAAGTAGCTCGCACACCGACTTTGTAAACAAAACGCTGTGTTTAACCTAAAACGACAAAAAATTTACAAACGTACGTATCAAATTTGCAGAATAACCGCGGAAGATGCTTTAGAAATAAAAGCGAAACGCGTCTGGTGTAATTCTTTTTAATTAAATTGCCGTCAGCTCGGGACGGATAACCGATACTGACAGATTTTAACAGCTGCTGCTGCAGATGGCCACGCAAACAGACGTATCGAATCTTCCCGCTTGCCACATAATGAATGTCGAGCGGCCGGCCGCAGGGCTCGTCGCGGCTGCCGCCCCCGCGCTGGGACCGCTGGCTGGCCAGCCGCCACCCGCCGGAACGCGACGACGCGGCGCTGGTGCCCGCCCCCGTGCACATGCCGCCGCTGGCCGGCGAGGCGGCCGGCTGCAGCGTGTGGGCCGCCATCGGCGCGCGCGACAGCTGGACCTCCTTCAAGCTGGACTCGCCGCCCCCGGCGCGCAGCAGCCCGGCGGCGCGCGCGCCGCCCCCGCAGAGCGCCCGCCCGCCCCCGCCGCCGCCGCCGGTGCTGCGCCCGCCGCCCCCGCCGCCGCCCCCGGTCCGGGCGAGCGCGAGGCTCGACCTGGAGAGCTGCCTGTCGGTGGTGTCGCTGCAGGCGCCCGACGTCGCCCCCGCCTACCGGCCGCGCCCGCAGCCGCCCCCGCGCCGCTTCGAGCTGGTGCGCAACGTCGCCGCCGGCGTCTCCGTCGCGGCCGTCGCGCCGGCAGTGCGTCGGCGCCAGTCGCCGCCCCCGGCGCGCCTGCCGGAGCCCACCCACTCGGAGCCGACGTCGCTCTCCACTTCGCCGACGTCGTCGCTTTCGGTGCCGTCGTCGCATTCCGCGCCGACGTCTCCGCATTCGAGACCTCGCCAGGGGAGGCGGTGACGCGACCTGCCGTACCCTACTGTGCGCCCTTCTAAAAACTGACACTCACCGGAGGAAAATCTGACTGGTCTCGATCGTATTACGAACAGCTCTGTCACGTATCGCGAGTGAGAACTGCATGATGATAAAAGTCACTGAAGGAAAAGAGTAACTGTTCTGTTTATTGGAGTTCAACGCGACACTCGTTGCATTTCTCTTCACATAGCTGCCGGCCAGTAGCGCCGACTGACGTGCCCACGCGTTCCGAGGTTCTGCCTCGCCTACTGTTCTCGCAATTCGCGGCTTATAGGCCGCCTGCCCTCTGTTAGATGTCGGTTTATTCCGAGTCCCGACTAATTTATTTCCTCGGCAAACGCGATACACTTTATTCTCTGCCATTTTTGCCACAGTTTTTCCGTCGTTCTGTGGCTTTATTGCCGCATTTGGTTGTGCTTCCTCATTCTGTGCCTAAAGATTATTTGCAGTCTGTGTCGGCTTCGTCGCTTATCTCGTCTACCACTTTTATTTTGCTACGTATCTTTTGATCTAAACGGCAGCAATTAGTCCTCGAGACTGCACATGTGACTAAGGTATACTGTCAATTACTTCCACTCCCTTCCCAAAAGTACCCACTCTTTCTTCCAGTGAACCACTCTTCCGATTCATTTTCCCACAGTACCGCCCAGTACCTTTTTCTAGTTAATTTTCCACCGATCCCAAATCGTTGCTCAGTAACTGTTAACCAAATTGAAATCGGTGCTCGACGACCTTCCACTTTCCGTAGTCTCGAAATTTAGTTCGTCGGACAGTATACGTGCACCCTGTCCCGTTGGAGGAATCCTGAGCCTCTACATTTACACGTTCGAACAGACACTTCGTCCGTGGCTCGTGACACAGTCTCGAAATTTCGATGAGGAACATCGTCACTGTTGTATCTGACGTCACGATTAATTACGTAGTTGGTATTATCGTCGAAATTGTTACTGCCACCACCACCCACACACACAAACACACACAATGAGTACCACTTCGTCTCGACCGAGACCTTTCTCCGGATGGCCCGAGTCGCAGGTGACGTAGCTGAGCCCTGCGTTCGGATAGTAAAGAATATCTATCGGTAGTCACTACTCGGGGAATACCTACAAATTTGGACTTTCTCCTCCTGGGAACACTTCTTAGCAGAAGGATCTTCTCGGTTTTCTATTAGCCTTCCGTTGAAACTATTTTCCTGCTTTGCCCAATTGTTCCCGAATTCTTTGGATTGTCTGTACTATTTTCTCCTCAGTCTTCAGAGCAATGAAGCTGTTGACGACAACTAGACAAAAGCTAGCAACATTGCAGGATCCCCTGAATCTCACGTTTGACCACACTCCACTGGCCTACCCTACCCTAACGTCATTAATGCCAACTGCAGCTCTCAGCTGCTCTGATTCTGCTTGTCCTGTTGCCAGAACAGCTTTCAATTTTAAGATCAACTGCTCCTTCTCCACTGTCACGAAGCGAGATGACTAGCTACTACACGACAAAAAGCCAGCCATTTTAACGTAAATATTTGAGTTCTAGAGAGAAATGTTACAGAACAGTATACATAAACGTAACTCTACTTACTTGTAGCCATTTACTGAAGTTTTGATTGTCAGTGAAGAAGTCATTAAAATAAATATTTCAACTCTAATCGTGCCTGCAAAACAATCAGAGACTACACTGTCAACAGTATTCCACAAATGACTTAAAACACAATTCGTCTTTTATCTGGCACAAAAATTCTGCAGCAGAACTGAATTACTTAGTTTCTGTGCCCAAAACAACTCAAACGAGGCGTTCCCACTGGAAGTTTGTAAATGACTCTGTCTCTCTGAGTACCAACATATTATCCCTTCTACTTTTTGTCCAACAAGTTTCACTACTAACTTCTGTCATCTGATAACTCTTCTTATAATATGACAAAGTTAATGAAGTGGTTTTACACATCAACCATTCTGAACATACTACTACATTCTTACAAAATTCAGACAATATTAATATTAAGTAAACAAAATGTTTGTCTCACTGCTAATATGGATGCTCCTTCAACACTATATATTGTTTTTGATGGCATTGATCCACAATCGTGCAATACATTTTAAACAAGTAAACTGCCTTTTCACTGTAAGTTGTTACATTTATCTTCGGTGCTATCCAGATTTCGGCTTTTATGCTATTATCAAGTACAATGCTAAAAGCTGTTAACCCATTACTAAGTCATATGTGTTAAGGCCTCATCAGATATGACTTAACAATGGATATGACTTAATAAGGGTCTAACAACTTTAAGCATCGTACCTTGATAATGTTGTTAGTCCATTACTAAAGCATATCTGTTAAGGCCTTAACAGATATGACTTAATAATGGCCTAACAACTTTTAGCATTGTACTTGATAGTCATAAAAGCCGAAGTCTGGATACTACAGAAGATAAATATAATGATACACAGTCAAATGGCGGTTTACTCTTTTAAAAACTATATATTGTGTTCCACTTCTACTTTACTGCTGCTACTCTTAGATGACTCTGTTAGATGCACTCAGCACGAATGCATGGGGCATGCTTGGCTAAAACAAGTATCAATGTAATAAACAGTAATGAATAATTTAAAAAATATATATTATAGGATTTTAATGTAAGAAACACTTATCTTGCCATACTTGCCCACCCAGTTCAGCACTTTTTTTTTCCTTTTTTCCTGAACTACTTCAGTATACATTAATGTTTCAAGCAGCCATAGAAACGTATATTTACCTTTGTTACAGTTAGAAAACAGCAACATTGTTTTAACCAGTATCTGTACTAAACAAATGTAGGATACAGAATTTCATTTGCAGAATTTAAAATGCAGTATTAAACTGCGCGTATATCATCAGCTTTTGAAGTGACAAAACCTGCGTCTTCGTAATTGAAATTTAGTAATTCTATTTGAAAACAAAAAGAAAGTTGTAGCTTATGTCTATAGATTAAAGTCAATGCAATCTACTCACAGAATTATACAAAGTGTAAATTATACATTTTTCTGCTTTGTATTACGCAGCTACTGTGAAAAGGCCTATAGAAAACTGTATATGACTTTAAAGTAATGACATGTAAAATTATTTAAATACGATAAGAACACATATTCATATATGAAATTATCTACAGCTAAATGAGAGAAAACTTACATACTACAGTTGTCACCACTTTTACACTTCAGCATTTCCGTAAAAATTATCATTAGTTTTTATACTGGGTATTTCATCAGATCACAAAGAAACGAAATGTGCAAAAGAAAGTCAGTCTCGTACCTAAACTCCAGTAGTGTGTTCACACAGTACCAGCAAATTCTATGTATCGCTTCTTTTATCTACAACTGTGAAATATGTTTTACTGCCATAAACGTTACTTTCAGAGTTCAAAATCTCAATCCAACACAAGAGCTTTACGTAAAGAACCTATTTTTTTTAGATAAACTGTATTTAGTGTCTTATGTTTGGAAGCAAAACACCGTCACTCGTTGCTGACACAAACTGTATGTTCACAATTTCATCTCAAAAATTTGTTCATAATGATACTATATTCGTGCAGGACTCGGCAATTTTCACCTTAACCTAGTACGGTATTAATGGAGTGCTCAATAACAACAAACACAACATATTAACTCATGCCCATAAAATGTGCCAGTAATATTATAGTTCTCTCTTACATGTATGTTCTCGGATTTATTACGTCAAAGTGACACACATGAGCAGGATGTTAAGTGCATCTTTGTTTGTCTAAATTGAGATTAGTAATGTAAGCTACTGTACTCAGATGAATACATAAACAAAGTAACCATCAAGGAAGGATGCAAATATTTGGCTAAATAATGTTAGCTGAGCAGCTGAAATGCACAGTCTTTTATTTCAACTCATGACAACATATGACAGTGAGACATAATTCCCAATATCTGCAGATGATCGGTTACAATTTTCATTTTCTTAATGTTTGGTTACAACTGAGTTCTTTCTCTAAGGTGATAGTCTTTTTACTGGTTCTAGTACCAATTCTGCTTTAGTAGTTGTAAAGTCCATTAAGACTGATATAGAAGGTTCTCAATAGCCGCATCATACTCACTGAGTTTAGTTAAAGATGACATACCTTAGAATGTTGCAGCAATAAAATCTGTGACGCCAATACAAAAAGATGAGCTACCACCTAAGTTTTAACCCTTTCTGACCCTCTCGCTACAGTTGTGTACATTAAATTTTACTGTGTATTCACTGCAACAGAAGTATTTTTTCCCAGGGGAAACCTGAGCTACACATTTGTGAATGCTCAATCTTTCCATCATATGCAAGTGCTGCCAACCGTTGAGCAACACTATGAAAAATCAGCAGCTCGTCACAGCACGTAGCAGCTTGTGACCATGAGAATATGTGAATGTGTTCGGTTCACTATACAGGGTGACCCACTCAAACCTCCCTGATTTCAAAGACCAAGGGAAAAAAAAACACAGTAGATACGACAATGAAAAATGCACCACAATGCAGAGCATCTCAAAGAATTTATTTACTTATCATCAATAAACCTCTACATGTGTTGTAGCACAAAGAATATTGAGTCCATATTCAATTTCTTGCCAAGTTCTTTGCATTTCCTCTGTTATTGTTGCAATCGCATTAGTGATACAATGTCACAACATAGGAATATCATCCATTTTGGTCACATACATGTGGTCCTTCATGAATCTGCACATGAAGAAATGAGTCGGCGTAATGTCCGGAATGTCCGGTGAACATGGTGGCCAGGCAATGGGTCCTCCATGTCTGATCCAATGACTGGAAAATTTACTATCCAGGAACTTACGAACAGCTGTTGACCAATGCGGTGGAGCTCCATGTTGTTGAAAAGCGATGTTGGGTTGCAAGCCTTGTATCTGAGGGTACACAAACTGCTCCAACATGTCCAGATACATTGACCCATTCATTGTTTGTTCTGCAAAGAAGAACGGACCAACAATCATGTCGTGCACTAGCCCACATCAGACGTTTAGTTTAGGGCTATCACGAACATGTTCAATGACAATGTGCAGATTTTTGAACTCCAAATCCAAAAATTATGCCTATTAACCCTTCCTGATAGATAAAGGTTGCCTCATCTGAGAATAAACATCTTTCCAGGAAGCTGGCATCCATATCAATACGCTGCAGCCTATCCGCAGCAAATTGTTGTTGGCACGGTTTGTCGTTCGGTGTCAGATGTTGCAGAATTTGCACTTTGTAAGCACACATACAAAGACGCTGGTGAACTACATGACGCAGTGTTGATTGAAGTACATCAAGTTGCCTAGATGCTTGATGAATTGACTTACAAGGGCTTCTGGGAAACGTTTGTCTGATGTCCTCCACTGTCTCTTCTGAAACTCTGTAACGTGCACCGCCAGAATGTTTCAGAACACTTCCTGTTACCAGAAACTCCGTATACCATTTCTTAATTGTTTTCACATCAGGTGGATCACATTCATACACATGACAATAATTTCTTTGCACGGTAATTGGCGATTTTGTTTCTGAAAAGCACACTACTGTGTGTGCACACTGCTGTGGCATCACCGTTTTCACTTCATACGATCATGCTGCACTCTGGCGACAATACTTGGCACTTCTGACATGGGAATATAAGTTCTTTGATATATTCTACAATGTGGTGCATTTTTCACTGCTGTATCTACTGTTGTTTTTCTCTTCTGGGTCCTTGATATAAAGGAGGTTTGAGTGGGACACCCTGTATTCCAGGCGCGGCTCGTAATTAAAGGCTCTGAGGCGGAGCCGCCCCAAAATATATGTTAAAGTAAATTTCGTAAGAACGTATTACATAATTTAAATTATCAGGACGAATTTCGCATATTGCCCATTCCAATTAAAATAACGACGGTCAACGTTTTTGGAACTGCTTGTATTGATAGATGTTTTCCGAACGGTTAGTAATGTTTAGGCTGCGCCTTGGAACGTCCGTAAGCTGCATGTAGTAGCGGTTTGGGGGCGTGGCTTCTACATAGTACTGCTCTTTACGGGCGACCCGAAGGCTCAGAGCTTGCAGGCTAAGGGTGTCATACCAACCACCACACGTTTTTCGCGTTCCACTATCTATGTAATAAAGGAATGTAGAGTGGCCGAAACTTCGCTATCCAACCTCTGTCTCTGCACATCTCTACTACGCTTCGATGTGCCATTAATCGACGTTTAGTATTATTGTTTTGATAATGTTTTACATAGTTGTTTTGTTTCTGCCATTGGCTATTTTATCCACGTTTAGAATAAGTTTGCAAATATCCCGCCAGAGTGCGCTAGACTACAGAAACATAACAGTACTGCCATCTAGCGAGAGTTTCATAAGTGATTAGAGGACAAAGCGCGCGAAATTTGTCCCATTACTTTACTTTCCTTGCTTGCTGATGCTGACTGCTTTTGTTGATATCGTGTGATATTAGCAAGTTTCTTTTTCGGAGTGTATTTTGCAAGATTTTAGTGAGTTTTACTTGCACAAGACCTGTGACGTCACCAGAACATCACAGTATCGTCATGCGAACTCGTAAACTTCGAGCTTTGGAGGTAAAGCACAATAAACGCCTTAAGTTTAGAACTGAAAACACGTAAAATATTAAAATATTAAGCAGCCGCAAAGTTAAGATTCGTCGCATTAAAGATCTCTCCGAAACGCGTCTTTTCATATGATTTGCTGCAAAGTGTCAGAAAATGTAATGATGACGTATAAAAACACTAACCAAAGATTTTAACTCGAGGTTAGCTTCTAATGATATTTAATACCTGATTATAGAAGATACAGTACGTAAAATTATAGGTAGAAAGTGATATGCCCACCCCCTCCCCCTGAATCCTTAGTTGTTTATGTCAGACTAATCTGTAGCGTAACCCGACGTCTATGTTGGCTCCGATCGATAAATACCACAGCCTTCCCCAGTATAGAAACCACGAGCCGCGCCTGCTGTATTCTATTGTATATCTGAATATTGTTATTGTTAGTTAGCATGATAATTATTGAATGATCATTTTACTATTTATTACAATAGATAATATTTTGAAATTAGTTGTTTTAGTACTTAAATGAAGTGAAGTGTACAAAGTATGTTTTGAAAGTGGGTACATATTTTTGTGTAAATCTTGCATCTAAAAACATTAAAAAATCACCTAAGAGCATTAACACATCAATAAAAATTTTCCCTCCTCCAGAAAAAATTTAGGTTTGAAAGGGTTAACCAGCAGATTAAAAATTCAACATGATGGAGCTGTATGCTGGGAGTATACCATTAGAGATGCTGTAAATTTCAATTATTTAGTGTTCTCACTAACAGTTATCAACAAAGATAAAAAGTCAGTCATTGGCTGCACAGGAAAAGCTTTATTTGGCTCACTTAATAACCAAACAAGGGTTTCCCTCTTCAGTTGATGACTGACTTTTTGTCTTTGTTGGTGCTGAACTACAGCTATGAAAAAAATCAAAAACGATTGTGCACTATTAACAATTGCACCACAGCATGAACACACATTGTATTGTATTGTATTGCATTGTATTGTATTTTTATTGATCCAGGCAATCATAGTATTGTACAGCTGTACATATGATATTGAACAGGTCAAGAGAGCTATTTAAAAGTAATTTTTACAAATTGATTTTACATTATTTTGTATCAATGAAATTATCTATCTTAAACAAAACAGTTAATACAAATCATAGAATTGTACGGTTGTACATATGATATTGGACAGGTCAAGAGAACATATTTGCAAGTAATTTTTAATAAATTCATTTTACATTATTTTGTAATGAGTAAGTTAGCTATCTTTAACAAAACAGTAAATACAAATGTTGTATAGTAAAATAAAAACAGCCAATACAAATGTTAGAGTAAAATAATCCAGTATATTTCATAGACATGCACAGTATGTAATAATCCAGTATATTTCATAGACATGCAGAGTATATAATTTTCAGACCTAACTGAACATTTATCATAAAATTGTTTACAATTTTAACCCCTTTCAAAACGATGATTAACTGCATAAAAGCAATGGTCCAAGAGATATTTTTTTAACTTATGTGTGAAGGCTCTTGGGTTCTTTGTTGTTTTGATTTGATTTGGTAAATTATTATACATTTGTATCCCAACATTTAAAACACTTTTTTGGTAGCAGGTAGTTCTGGACTGAATCGTATGTAGGTCAGATTGCTGCCTCGTTGCATAGTTATGAATATCTCCATTGAATTTTAATGTGCAGTCATTGTTTAACAGGTATGACTTGACAAATGAGACGATATTATAAGTGTAAGCAGAGAGCAGTGTCATAATACCATTTGTTTTGAAATGTTGTCTGCATGGTTTGTTACTTCTTGGGTTACATATTATGTGTGTTGCCTTTTTTTGCATTTTGAAAATATATCTACCTCCAGGTGAGTTTCCCCAAAATATGATTCCATACCGTAATGTAGAGTGGAAGTAAGCGTAATATACATGTATAAGAACAGATTTTGTGACTGATTTTTTTAGTATCCTTAAAATGTAACATGCAGTTGATAGCTTTTTTGAGATATAATTTATGAGTCTCCCACTTAAGCTTTTCTTCAAGCCATTTGCCAAGAAACTTGACAGAGTCCACACACTTAAGCTCTTGGTTATTTAGAATCACATCGGGCATTTCTTGTTTTTGGGATGAGAGTCTGAAGTTAATGTACGTTGTTTTCTTTATATTTATAATCAGTTTGTTCTCATTGAACCATTTGCTGAGTGACGACATCAGCGGTTTAATTTGTTGGTTGTGGTCCTCTGTATCAGTATCTGTTATTAGTATACTCGTGTCATCGGCAAATAGTGTGGTATGTCCTGTAGCAAGCTTCATGCTTATGTCATCAATGTACAGCAGAAACAGTATGGGTCCCAGAAATGAGCCTTGTGGCACACCATATCTAATAGGCATTGTGTCAGAGGAGTGGACATTACATTGATGGGTGGTTGTATTCTTTTTTTCAAAATTAATTTCAACTTTTTGTAATATGTTTGACAGGTAAGATTCTAACCATTTGTTTGCAACTCCTCTTATACCTTTATCTGCTAGCTTCTTAAGGAGTATGGTATGGTCAATTACATCAAAGGCTTTGGATAAATCTGAAAGGATACCAGTAATGATTTCCTTATTATCCAGTGCTTTTAAGGTTTTGTTGAGATACTCATAAATAGCTGTGGTAGTTGTCTTTTGCTTTCTAAAACCATGCTGGTGTTTTGTTAATAAGGATAGTTTATTAGTAAAGTCTTCCAATCTGGTGTAAAATCATTGTTCAAATATTTTTGAGAATGATCTGAGTTGTGCTATGGGCCTGTAATTGGCTACATCATTTTTAGGGCCCTTTTTGTGAAGTGGGGTAATTTTAAAAGTCTTTAGTAGGTCAGGGAAAACTCCATTTGTAAAGGATGCATTTATTATGTGGGTTAGGGGTTCTACAATGGATTCTCCATATTTCTTTACAATTAAATCAGGAATGTTGTCACTGCCACTGGAGTACTTATTCTTTAGTCCTTTTATAGCTGTAAGTACTTCAGTATTGTAGACTTTGTGAAGAAACATTGATGCCTGTACTGGTGTGGTTACTATTAGTGTTTGGTGTTGAGTATTTGGTCTGTGCCAGTTTTTATCAGGTTTTCTGCTATTTTGCTAAAATAGTCATTAAAACCATTTACTATTTTTTGGGCATCTGATGTGACTTCATCATTTAGGTTTAGTTTTAATGTTTTGTTTATAACATGCTGCTTACTGTTTGTTTCATTTTTACAAATGTCCACAAGCCTTTCATTTTATTGTTAGATTCCTTTATAAATTTATCATTGTATAATTTTTTTGCTTGTTGGATTACTTTTCTGTAGATTGCAAAATAGGTCTTACAATATGACCTAAACTGATCATCGACTTCATGTTGTTTCGTGTGATTTTTTAAGTCACACTTTTTTTGGCTGGAAATCCTTATCCCTTTTGTTACCCATGAGTTTATGTGTTTGTTTCTGATTTTCCTGGATTTCAGTGGAAATGCAGTATTGAAGTGGTGGAGAAATGTTTCATGGAAGTAAGTAAAAATGTAGTTTACATAATTTTCTTTATAGACCTCTGCCCAGTTTTCAGCCCTTAATAGATAGTTAAAAAGCCTTACATTATCATCATCATCATCAAGTATCTTTCAGTGATTACCAGGTGAAATGTTGCCTCTAGGGCTGACTCACAGTCCTGATCCAATTTAAATGATAAAACACAATTTAATTCTTTCCCCCTTCAAAACCTCACTTAATCCTCATGATTTTCTCACTCCATCTGTTTCATTCAGTTCATCTGTCTCTCCTGTACTTATTTATTTTATTGTGATTGTCTATGTACTCCATATATTATGTTGTTACAATTGTCAGTTCTACCTTTTACTCTGTTCTGTATCACGATCCACGTCTAACACCTACTCAAGCTATTCTTCAGCACTGTTGTCACATGCTGATTTTATTTTTAAACAATGGAAAGTCTAGGCTGGGATAACATCAGCAAGGGAAGGATAGATTGCTACTCACCACATAGAGGAGCTGTTGAGTCACAATGCAAACAGAACTAGAAATATTTAAGCTTTTGGATAAAGATCTTCCTAAGGAGCAGAACATTCACTCAACAAAAACTCTTGCACACAAGGCTACTCTCTCCAGCCATTAAGGCCCATTGGAATTTCATAGCAGGGGCAGGAAGAGAAGGAAAAATAGCAGGAGAATATGGACTGGTGGAAAGGAATGAAAGAGGAACCCACATGGTAGAATTTTGCACAGAGCATACTTTAATCATACTGTAATCATTCTTGGTTTAAGAATCGTTAAGAAGATTGTATACACAAAAGAGATGTGGAGACCTTGGAAAGTTTCAAATTGATAATGTAATGGTAAGGCAGAGATTTTGGAAACAGATTGTAAACTGTAAGACATTTCCAGGGCAGATATTAACTCTGACTGTAATTTTTTCATTATAGGTTTAAGTTAAAACCAAAGAAATTGCAAAAAGGTAGGAAATTAAGAGAATGGGATGAGCTGCTAAAGTGTGAGTTCAACAGTCATAATATTTGTTCAGAAAATCATAACTATCACTGGGGTAAGGGAATGGTCATACCTTCTGGGCCACTTCATAACTGACTTTATGGTAACAGTAATAGAGCATATGCAGAGGTAAGATCAACAGTTTTACTAACCTCATTGTAATCAAGGAAACAACATGAAAGTGTATCCCCCACCTCACAATTGTTAAATGACTGTAGTGGAGGAGACGATGCTGAAGCTTTTAGTTGAACCATTGGCAACAATCAAAACATAAAATCAGCAAAATTACTAGACAGCAGTGAGTGATTCAGTCTTCAGGTGGCAACAGAGTGTCATCCTCTCATTTTGACTAACAGTTACAGAGCAAGAAGTCAATAATAGGCAGTCATGTAGATAGCTGAACAGTACTTAGCACTAGCACCCCACAATGCTTTTAATGGCCATGGCTCAGGGCACATAGGTCGCTATCATTCCCGTTTGGTACAAGTAACATCCAGAGTTGTCTAAGCCTCAAACTGTAGTAAATGATAATTGCCAGTAACATCACATAAAGCATCTATACAGCTATAGTAGCCATCTATTGCAGCAGTGACTCAATTGCAATGCGCTGTACTATACTTGCACCTGGAAGGGAGACCTGGCTGCTCTGTGTCTCAGCCATTTAGCAGTGGTTATGAAATATGGTGTACCACTGCACAGAATCACACTGATGTGCACAGTGCATAACACTGCTGGAAATCAGCACATGTCAAACTGGGTTCCAGTTTGACTCAGGAGGGGCAGTGTCACTCATCAACTCGGAGATGGACCGGACTCTGGACTCGTCAGTGCTCAGAGCCCCACAGCAGTGAGTGGTTACACGTGACAACCAGTCCATGTCACTCATCAGCCAAACCTGTACGGTGTTGCAGGTAGGTACAAGAATGTTTGTAAAACTCTAACATTATTAGTGGTGGCTTTTCCAGTGTCAACTGATGTTAATGGGTTGGACTGTTTTTCACTCTTTGGTTTCCATATCCACAATCAACTTAATAAGGCTTCAAGGTACAATGACCTACTTACATTACATCAAACGTGTGGGCAGTTGTTAAAACTCATGCTGGGATGTGTGCAGCATATGTTTGTGTTCATATGTCTTTAAAACTGCAAGCCCAGCTACACCTCTATTGAGCCTCCCTTGCGTGATTCTGTGAAAATACTACTTTACTGATAACAATCTATAGGTGTAGTCTCCCTGGCCTGATCAAGGCAGTGGGTGTTGCTTACAGCATTTATTAAAAACCTAATGTGACTGTATGCATTTGTGACAACTTCAAAGCCACACTTGGTACAATATATTGCAATCCTATATTGTATTATGCACTCTGAAGAGACACTAATCAAATTAACTGTATGCTATTATTCTTCCAACATAGTAGACACATAGTTACAAATGCCTGTGAATGCAGTTATGAAGACACTAGAATCAAACACGTCATTAGGGATTTCATGAGCATTCGGAGTTGCAAGTGCTCTCACAATGTTTCAAAAGCACTTAGAGAAACTCATCCATATTATATTGCAGTGTGTGAACCCAGATCACTAAGAAACAGATTGCCCCATCGCTTGGTCTAGCAGGCAACCCTTGTCAGGGAACGGCCACCAGGCGGCAACAGCGTCACACCCTTACTTGTGGAATCAACCACTAGATGGCACTCCGTTCTGTGAAACATGTGGGAACATCAGCCGAACGCGTGCAGCTTTCCACTATTTTGCGTCTGTGGAGTACAACTGTTAACTGACATACCAGTGGTAGTGGATCGAGTCGTCATGCCGAGGGCCTGCGATTATATCAACTGTGGAAGGAGTAGAAGAACAAATCCTGAATTGAAATTGTTCAGATTTTCCGTCAAAGATAAAGAAAGGTTACGCGAGTGGATTTTAAATTCACATAAATCAATAAATTAGTTACGAGTAAGAACTAATAAAGAGCCCTAAGCATTCGATCCTATCTAAATTTTGTCCATCTTATATTCTGATATAACGTGGCAGCCCTTCCTGTACAAGAATCATATGATATAATTTTTAAAAGAAATCATTGCTGCGATTTGGACTTTTTTGAACTGTTTATTCACTTCACTATCGTAATTTTAGCTGTAGAGGCATTTTCGTGTGCAATGTGAAAACTGAAACCAATATAAGATATCGATAACAAAATGCAAAGCATAGTGTGGTAACATTTGGTAAACAATTTAAGAAGCATCACCTTACAAGACCTTTCCCTTCGTACTTGAAAATGGCTCTAGAGCTGAAACCACAACAGTGAAATAAATGAATAATAGCCGTCATCTAACTGCTAGGTCATCGGTCCCTCTAAATCCTGGTATATACTAGAGCTAACGAAGTGAACGAGTGTAAAACCTCGTTTACAATGCTCCAAATGAGTATTCATAGATAATTCGCCGATGTTCACTGCCATTCGTTTATACGTGTGAACAAGCGTTTACACTGGAACTAAGGGAGGAGAATAGAAGAGAACGAGCGTAGCTTTTTTTTTTATCTGTGCGCTAATAATCCTCACACAGCCTTCACTCGAAAACAACACTACTTACAGTAACAGGACTGCGCGAGTGCGGATATCCCCAGTAATAACTGTGTTGCAGATAACAGCGTACGTCTGTTGCGAATATTTGCGGGTTATCTTTAAACTGTACAAAGTAAATTTTTAACATAATTATGGTTCGCAGTGTGTGGCTCTTCAAAGTTGACACCGCAAAAATTTGCTCGAAAAACACGCTTTCACTTGTATATTACCGCGTTTGCAGCCCCCTTTCAACAACAATCCAAAATTAATCGTTTTGTGCCACTCTCATATCATTTACGATAAGTTACATGCAAAGTAAAAGTAATTAAATTTGAAATGACTGTCACTGAAATATGTCCAGCCTTAATTCGCATCGTAACTGAGTGCAGGCATCAGCTGACAGAACTTCAGGCCAGGCACAAGTCTCTTTTCAGAGCAGTGATGGGTTAAACTGCTTTACAAAACGTTAATATCTGAGAATGCGGATAAGCAACTTGGCAGATGTGGATAATGATCTTGTGGATGCGGTGCACATACGGACGGCGGCATTTTTCCTGTCCGCGCAAACTTCTAGTTACAGCTACGATGTAAATCTTTGATATTGAGATAAGATTATTTTGCCCGCTGGTTTTGACAAAGCAAACAAAGTGGCGTAGGAAAATAAATATGTTGGTGGCTTAATCTGTTACGTAGATGTGAAACGCTTGGAAGTAGTGCCAGTGCACTTAACACTGAATTGCAGCTCCAGCCTTCTTTAGATTTATTCCAGAATTTTGCACATACGTCGGTTGACGCCTTTCGCTGGCTCCTCATTACACCTGACGAGGAAATTTACTAGCAGCAACATAAAGCAGTTCGCAAGAAGACGAGTACTCTCCGTGTTGGTAACGCCAAAGGGGAGACGAGGCAAACTTCTTTTGATGCTTTGCTCAAAAACCGACACCCAGCTGAACACTAACGAACACTACCGAATGCGTACCGAAAAACACTGAATGTTATTGTCTCGCAGTGGTGAATGGAATTGAACACTACAGAATCAGCATTTCATCACGCAAACACTTGCAAACATTGATGTTATGCTTTCGCTACTTAATTGTTTCTCACTCTGAAAAGCTCAGCACTAAAGGGGAAACAACATTATAGGCAATGTTTTTTTTTTTGTTTTTTTTTTTCTTTTTCTTTAAATTACGAAGTAAGTAGTCACGCAGAAGAGGTTAGAAATCAAGTGTTTCTTAACTTTTGCAGGAACTTCAGAGGCACTGTGGGTACCGAGTAAAGTTTACGAACCAAACACGACTGAATGTCGTTTGCTCAAATTCGCCTACACATATGAGAACGCAGTTTTTCCTGTTTTAGTTCGCTCAGTGTTGACCAGGCTTAAAACGCCATAGGACCGCATTCCCAGAATTAATCATAATATTTAAAGTCCAAAAAAGGTTGCACACAAAGATCCCTCTTAGCAAATATTTAATGAAAGATTCCTTTCTCTCATGCTAATGTAGACTGAGCTACTAAATGTGTTAATGGTATATACATATATCGTATTTTTCTGATAGATAGTTATTGCTACAGGCAATGTCAAACTGCTGGATATGGACCCAGGAAAACTGCACAATAGACTCCTGTGTGATGTCCATTTCGATGAAAAGTCATTCATGAACAGTACGACACAACGGCTTATACACACAGCAGTTCCTGCTAAATTTACATCTTCAGCAGTATGTGAGGGAACTAGTGATAAGAATAGTTTGTCATCACCTGAACCGAAAGTGAACATTCCAAGGAGAACATACAGTGCAGCTTGTCACCTTCTGGTAGAAACAAATGCGACACCACAAAAGTGTGAACCATTTCCATACCTGAAAGAAATCATAGAAATGCCTGCGAGACAAGTTAAAAGAAAACTCTGTATGCTACGTCATGAAGATGAGGATACTCCAAGAAAGCAAAAACTGAAACAGAAAATACATAACATGAACAGATCACTGAAAAATAAAACTTCCTACTTGTCAAAAGTTAAGAGTAGATTATTGCATTATAGGAGCTCAAATAATATTGCCCATGTGTTAAGCAGTTTCTGCTTCCCATCTGATTACTCCAGGGCACTGGCCGCAATGCGGTGCCAGAGCAAGAAACCTCCGTGGTCTTCTATCGAGAAAAATCTCTCTCTGATGTTGTTTTACAAATCTCCTGCAGCATATAAATTTTTGCGAAAATTG
The DNA here is from genome assembly GCF_021461385.2 of Schistocerca piceifrons. Taxonomy (NCBI): domain Eukaryota; kingdom Metazoa; phylum Arthropoda; class Insecta; order Orthoptera; family Acrididae; genus Schistocerca; species Schistocerca piceifrons. The sequence continues at coordinate 1,693,294 of NC_060145.1, forward strand.
GGTATCGTATTACCTGGACTGTCCACAATTAGACGATGGATTGGCGTCACAAAATTTCTACCAGGGTTTAACAAAAACCTTTTTAGTCAACTTAGCAAGAAATTTGGGGCACAAACTTATTTAGAAAAGGCATGTGTAGTATCTTTTGATGAGATGTCGATAATGCGTCATCTGGAATATTCAAAAGATCTTGATTTAGTAGAAGGTCTAGAAGATTTTGGTGATAGGGGAAGGAAACCACTTCCTGCAAATTATGCACTTGTTTTTATGATTAGACGCATCTACAGTAACTGGAAATTGCCTGTTTCATATTTTTTTGTCTAATTCAGGAGTAAAACATGCGGATTTATTGGGACTCTTACAGGAACTAATTATTTTATTGCAAAATGTAAACCTAGAGCCAAAATTAGTCGTTTGTGATCAGGGAGCTAGTAATCGAAGTGTTATTTTATTGTAAATGGACAGAAATTGTTCTACATTTATGATGTCCCACATTTATTCAAAAGCATACGAAACAATCTGCTTAGTGGCGACTCCATTTTCAACAATGCTGTTGTTTCATTCGAAGATGTCAGGAAAACATATGACATTGATAAGAAGAACAAAAAAGCAGAATGTTGGTAAAACTCACTGATAGTCATTTGCAGCTTTATTCATTCCATAAAATGAATGTAAAAATCGCAGTCCAGGTCCTCAGCCACTCTGTTGCTGCAGCTATCAGAACTTGTGTAGCGACTAAAGAATTGCAGAGTGATACAGCAGAGAGCACAGCTACTTTTATAGAATTTACGAACAATTTGTTTGACGTTTTGAACAGCAGGACAGCATTTTCCTCTAATCCATATAGGTGTGCATTATCAGAACAATGCCCAGTAGTAATGGAAACGCTACAGAATGCAAAGGATGTCTTAAGTACCATAAATAAAATTGAAAAAAGGACAGGTAAAATAACGACACCAACATGCATTACGGGTTTAATCCAGACTGTGAATGCTATTGCTCAGTTTTTTCTTGAGGAACAAACTGTCGGCATTAAATTTTTACTGACCAGCAGATTGAATCAAGATGCTCTCGAGAATTTATTTTCTGTGTACCGTCAGAAAGGAGGCTACAACCGTAATCCAACAGTTAGAATGCTAAGGTGCTTGTTCCGAACAAGCACTGATAACTCACTAATGAAGCCTTCTGACGCTTCAAATTGTGAGAATGACACTGACAAGATGCTGTTACTGAACAACTGTATGTTGCAAAAAGAAGGTGATGAATCTCTGCTGTTGGAGAGCTCTGGAAACGTCGGAATTCCGAACACCCCTGGTTCCTCTACGGATGAAGAAGGGAGTACCACCGAGGCCGACGAGTATTTGTCTTCCTCACAGCAAGACCTTTCCTCTGAACGGTGTTCAGTAGCATATTTTGCTGGCTACGTAGCACATATATGCATCGAAAGGTATGGTTGTTTGAGATGTAAGGAGACACTTACTTGTAGCAGTGAGCTTCAAGAGAAGAGGGAATTATTTATTCTCCATAAAAAATACGCAACTGGGAGTTTGTGTCATTCTTCAGTGGGACTCAGCGCTCGAACTGCTGAGTTTAGCAACATTATTGAAATGTCTTTACAGGCAAGTGAGTCCTGTTTTTTACAGTTTATTTATAAGAGAAATATAAAGTTTAGGATTGTTAATTACATCAAATCAAAACTTGAAAACTTTCACTGGTTGGACGATGAGGAATGTGGAGAACACAAGACTTTTCATTTTGAATCACCTTGGGAAATGTAAATTGTATTACAGTTGCAGAACAATGTTCAAAGACAAGTGTAGTAGAACTGTCTCAAAACTGAAAATTATAAAAAATATGTAGTTTATTCATATTGTATTTAAGTACCAAATAAAGATTCTCCGTTAGGCTGCACAAATAAGTTTCGCTGCCTTTACTTGATCACTCTACCACGTTTAACTAGAAAGAAGTAATGTGTTAAATCTGAGCAAAACAGTACTGCTTGTGACAATAGTAGATGTGCTGACCGCAAAGTTAAGATGTTTACCATCACAGATTTTTTTTTCTTTTTACTCACGATATTTAAAGTTTCACAATATTTATTTTTTTCCAAGATATCGTTGTTAAGTGAGTACATGAAATTATATTCGTTTACAACTAACAGTAATAAATCCAAAATGTGGTTATACTTAAGAACGCTTACAGAAATACGTAGAGAGGAAACAAAATCTGTTTCTTAAACTTATTTACAGTCTCAATGTCAAAAATATATTGTCGTTATAATTCACCTAATCCCTATACATACTCTATGCAAAATAAATAATTATGTCGGTAATGTCAGGACGCGAAACCCACTGCTCAGTGCAATATTTGTCAGTAAATTATCGGATTATATTTCAAAGACGTTGAGAAGGTTTTGAAAACTTTCTAGTGTCAACCTGCACGTGGAGATCTTTTTTACCACCATAATCCGTATCAGAAGAGGTGTATAACAAAGAGGAAATAGACGGCATGGAAGGCGAGTGTAAAACCTATGCGACAGCAATACAGTCTGCATTTAAACAGTAACTCACGAGAAATATTTGTGTGTTACTTCTCATTTATTTCATTTCGCATATGATTGTGAGAAGTATCCCTACAGTAGAAATAAACTTGGTTTGTAGAATTACAGGAGCTAATCTACATTCTTCGATTGAAAACTCGGGAAAAACCATAGCCGATCATGGTCTACAGTCAGCTGTGTGACGAATGCATTTCGCGCGCAGCGCTCTAGCGGAACACAAGCCAGCGTCATTCACGTCACCGAAGATACAGCGTTGCCAATTCGGCGACATGGACAGGTCAGTTAGCAATAAAGCGTCGCCTGCGACATCTGTTGACCGACGGGAAAACTATTTTTACGGTTGCCTGTTCCGCCGTAAGGACGGTCAATCTGTTTCTTACGTGGTCTGGGGTGTGAATTACTTGGATGATATTGCAGTGACAAGGGCTAGCGAGGAATATCATTTTCCAAACATTAAGGCTATTTTTCTTTAGTTCTAACAAACTGGATTCTGCTGCTGACTTCAGAAAAGCCACTTCTTTCACCTAGAATTAAGTATTCAGCCAAATATTTAGCAACTTAGAAAGCACACTGACAGTACAGCATATTGCATCATAAATACATCGCTTGTTCAAAAAAAATTGAATGAATGTAGATCAATTTTGGATAAGGTTTTGTATTATAGTAAATTTATGCCTACTCACTGAAAGAGTTGTGTAATAAAGGGATGAGATTTGAGTGCCTTTGGCTTTCCAGAAGACCTTTACAAAACTGAAGCAGAGTTTCAGATTGATGCTATGCCTGATGACAGTTGCACCTGGAGTCATAGGTGCCACTACAATATTTCAAAAACACTTAGAGCAACTCATCCAGGGTATATTGCTGTTTGTGAATTACTTGGATGACATTGCAATGACAGAGGCTGGCAAGGAATATCATTTGCCAAACATAGAGACTATTTTTCATTAGCTCCTACAAACTGGATTCTGCTGCAATATTAAGTAAATCAGAGATCACACTAAAGCAGAGCATTTAGCATCATAGATAAACTGGTTGTAAAAAATAATAATAATAGTAATTTGAATGAACTTGGTGAATTGGGGTACAGTTTTGTATTATAGTTAATTTAGGTCTACTCACTGAACCAGCTGTGTAATAAAGAGATTAGTTTTGAGTGCACTGTGACTTTCCAAAAGACCTTTACACAATTGAAGCAATGTTTCAAATCTGTGCAATGCCTGATAACATTTGCACCTCGCAAAACTGTAACACTCATGATTAATGTGCCACACTAAGTCACTGGCATGGTACTGTTTCATAAAAATGCCATCAGCAGAGAAAACTGAATTGCGTGAGGCTCCAAAACATTATCATTGGTGCAATTTAATTACTCTCAATGTTTCATGCACTGCACTAAGGCACTGGCATGGTACTGTATGAGCAAAGTGTTGGTGGCAAAGATAAACAGTTGTTATGTCTCCAAAAAGTCGACAGCAGTGCCATGTGATATTTCCCAAAATGAGAAGAAGCCCTTCAGCATTGTTGTTGGAATGACAAAATTTTGCGTGTGGCTGCAAAGTAGAAAATTTCATCTAATCATAGACTGTAAGCCTACATTTCATTGTTCTAACCCCAGTCAATCTTCTTGAAACGACAATATAATGTTTGAAGTGGAAGCCACTATTTCTCAGCAGCTACCACGACGTTAGACTATTCCTGCAGCTCAAGACCCAACCCTAATGCCCTCTTCCACTTACCTCTGTGTCCAGATACTAGCTTCAGTCACTAGGGATCAGTGGGCTTTCTGGTCAACAATGCAATGGAGCATGTTGTTGGATAAGTTTCCCATCACATCCTATGAAATAGCTCAAGCCACATGAAGGATCCATTGATTCACTGGGTACTGTCATCAAAATTTGTGTGTGGGGGGGGGGGGGGAGGAGGAGGAGGGGGCAGGGCCTATTTCTTTAACAGCAGAGCCTGGCTTCCATGCACATCTTTCCTTGTGCTACAAATCTGAAAGTGAAGTATGGCATACCATTGTTGAATATGGAGTAAGTGGAATGCAGGGTCATTATACTACCCAGAGTCCACCCCAAATCCTTCAACTGCTCCACCAATCATCGCATGAAGGCTTTGGCTCAGAAACATTTTTACTAGCCAAGTGTTTATACAGACACTGAATTAGCAGTCAGGAACTGTGAAGTCCACAGCCAGAATCAGGCAGCACCTTTGCAGTGCTTCTCACTAAGCTCTAGCTCTGAGGTTGGGTCCACATTAACTGTCAGACCACTCAAGGGAGTAATGTGGATGTTAAAGTTGAATACTCTTTCTAATTTTCCATATGTGGGCTACATACCAACTGCCAATTTTTACTATTGAGAGATCCCCATACACCAGACAGTCTGATCAATTTAGCCAGTGTAACATTCTCAGCACCTGACCACCACACCATTCCAGATGACCACCAGTTCTGAGGTGGAGCAGTTGGTCAGTATATTCAAGATGCAGATGATTAAGACGATAATGGAGGAAGCCTTACAATCTTCCTTGCCTCTGACTGGCCCAACCCAATTGACAGTCACAGCCAGCAAAACTGACATGTGGGTATGAGCACTACATGCTACTTCATCGTCTGTGCCCAACCCGTGAAGCCCCGAGCCTGCATACCAGCTGATATTTCACATGGGCACCCACATCTGAACCAACACATTCAGATGAGCACCTGGTTGGACCCTGGATGTCATCATTGGAAATAGGTGTCAAATGTTCAAAATTGTGGATGGTCAGGCTATCTTTTCCACCAACTGACTGTGATCTGTCAGTGTCACCACACTTAGCACACATACTAAAGCAACTCTGCACAATGCCCGTCTAAGCATAAGCCTTTGCCTGTTCTTCAGTGTATCAGCTAGCATAGGTCATATCTTCAGCCAGAAAGCAATATTATATTTGTGGCCAACACTGGTACTGTAAGCTTACCAATTTACACAAGTAGTAGTCATTCTGCCAGACAGAACCACATAATGCACACATAATGGGTGAAGCGAGTCCCACTGGATACCTAGACATCACAGTGGCTAGACATAACTGTTGCTACGAGGCTTTGTAGTTCGCACCATAGCCGTCTGCCAATAACTTGCCTGCGGTGTACTTGTATTTGACAACAGATATTATTGCACTATTTATGTTAGCCATAATAACCTTGCCATTATAATACTTTCAAAGAAAGTTTGACATCTGAATTTGGTTGCTTTGCTGTTAACTGTGTGCATAGTGTTTTGGTGTATCTGCAAAGATACAAAAATTATCTTCTGGGCAATCAGGCTAAAGCAAATATCGTAGTTATACAGAAAAATCCAATAGTACAATATACTGTTAAAATAGCTGACATAGCTTCCCCACAGATTTTGTCTCCTTGTCTAGGAAACATAGAAAGGCTCTGCAATATGATTCTAAGATCTCCAATGATAAAATACATAATGGAACCTCATTAGCCCTCAATTTCTACAAATTATCTGATAATCTGTATTTAGGGATTGAAGATTCAAGCTAAGTTCAGAATGAGTAGCTATACTGTAAATGTTGGGAAGAAGGGGCAAGTCACTCAGACTGTAGCTTGAGAGGGACATAGCTGTTGTGCTGATGAGGGCAGACCAAAAAGCACTTGGAGTTTTGCGTGCTGAATTTAAGTACTTAAGTGCTAACTGTTGTTATATTTTACTGCTGGTGTCCTAGAACTATCATCAAATGGGGCCAGCATACCTGTCACATGAACAGAACATAGGGAATCAATGAAACAAGATGGCGGAACACTTGCAGGTTTTTACTTTTGAATACATTATGGGAGTGACAGTGATCAATGTGTTACAAATATTTACTATTAAAAGCAGTCTTGATCACGATTTATTTATCACGGTGGCCGGTTTCTACCACTGCTGTGGTCATCTTTAGACCATTGAGTAGGAACCTCTTTCTGTCGGAGAATCACCTTGATAAATAAATCGTGATAAAGACTGTTTTTAATAGTAAATACTTGCAGGTTTGTACCAATGTGGAGCAGCAGAATGTCATTAGGTTTCTGTTAACTAAAGTGTTGAAACCAACTGAAATTCACCATCAGATGGCAATGCAATATGGTGAAAGCTGTCTGGGTTAAACACAAGTCTGCAAGTGGGCTGATAAGTTCAAATGTGATGTAACAAGTATTAAAGACTCACCACACCTAGGTCGTTCTATCTGTGTAGTCACAGAGATCAACATTGTGAGAGTTGGTACAGGCAAACAAGTAGTTACAATGAGTGATGTTGCTGCAGTGATGAACACTAGTGTCGGATCAACCCACCATATTATTCATGAAATACTGATGTTCACGAAAGTGTACGTGAGGTAGGTTCCAAAACATCTGACATCAGAAATGAAAGATAGGTGCATGTATGTGTGCAGGGAGACCAGAAGTTCTTCTGCTTGCCCCACCCACCCGTATTTCCTGGATCTGGCACCTTCAGATTATCACATTTGTAACCCACTGAAAGACGCTCTCAATGGCTCAAGGTTTGCCAGTGACAGGGAAGACAGGCAGCAGCACATAATACATGCAGACATTAAGCACACACCCCAGGAATTCTTTGCACATGGAATTTAGTAGCTTGTCCAATGCTGGCATAGGTGTATAGAACTTCAGGGGGACTACATTGAAAAACGAAGACGTCTTGTATTCCATTCTTGTAATAGATTCTTTTTAAAAATTCCAGTTTTTTATTGAATGACCCTTGTAATCTTACTGTTTTCTCAATTGACTTTTGTCTCTGATACAAGTTAATAACACATTATTATAAGCATAACATAAGGAAACAAGTAGTAGCTACATAGACAAAGAGTGGGATGAATGGACATGAAAAATATTGCATTGAACAAATGTTTTGAGTGCTGTGCTTTGATGATAGACTTGAAAAAAAAAAACATAGTAGGTATCAGTTGTAACAATCTACAGGTCCCATCAGGAAATGTTTTAAACTTCACCAGGTAATTAGAGACAGTATTAATAAGTTTTAGGTGGAATTACAGAGAAGTCATTGTATGTGACAATTTCAACATTTATTTTATCTCATATAGTACACATTGAGGACACTGAGAGTTAAACTTGTCTAGCTTTTTATATTGTTCCCCTCAGTAACATTACAGCAAGAACAGGAGGACATAACCCACCTGTAATTGATCATTTACTCCTAATACAAGTGTTTTTAATGAAACAGATATGCATCCCACAACAAGTGGTTTGTCTGACCATGCTGTTCCATGGCCAGCATTAAATCCTTTCCATCAATCACAGTTAGCTAAGAAGAAGAAAGTATAGTTTCTCATAAACATCAGAACTGACTCAGACAACCTATTCCGAGACACTTACTAGATGGACAATGGCAAGAAGTTTACCAAGGGCACACTGTAGATGAGAAATTTAATTCTTTCCAAGAAATATTTTTGCAACGCTATGAGTCTAGTTTTCCTTTAGAATGTGGAAACTGAGACAATTGATGTCTAACATCTGGTATCAAAGTAACTGTGCCAACAAGAGACAAATTTATTTCATACAGAAAACTATACTAATCAAGGATTAGAGAGGCATTAATTGCGATATTTCAAAATTCTTCCTGTGTTAGGAGGGGAAAAAAGCTCTATGAACAAAAACTTAAAAATTTTAAGAACAAAGTGAGGGTGAATTGGAGCATTATTATGTATAAAAAAGTTGGCAAGGAAAATGACATTTAACTCACTGAAAAGAGTATTAATGAGATTGTATTAAATTCAAATTATTGGCCACTAAAAGCAATGAATTCTTATTAAAAGTGCCTGAAAAACAAGTGACAAAAAATATCCCATTAAAACAACTGTGTTAAATTTACTCATGCAGGCTTTGCATATTCCATAACAAACATCAACTTTGCCAAAGCAGCCATCAAAATATCAATAAAATCATTATGTCACTGAAAAGCTACAACTCTTCTGGTAAAGAGTGGTTCAAAAAGAGCACCAGTTTTGAAACGGCTGGTAAATTTTTGTTTGTTGGTTGGTGACACTGTTTTCATTCATTTCTGTTTCCAGAAACCTTCTGATTGTTGACTCAGCTTGAATTTTTCGCTTTTGGTGTCTAAAAATGGAGCAGTTCACTTCTGCACTACATATGCTAATTGTGAAAATCTTTTATCGGAATGGAGAAAGTTATGCAGCAACTGTCAAGTGACCTGTGCAATTCTAGAGTGTTATGGAACACCAAATGGATCAACAGTTTGCAGACTTATGAAAAAGGTCTCTGAGATGGGTTCAACAGTTAATCTTAAAAGTCCTTGGTGTTGTCGCTCTGGCCAAAGTAAGCAGAACATTACAGTGGTTCGCGACAATGTGGCTGTTAACCCAATGAATCTATCTATCACCATTTCTTCAGTACAGAGAATTCTTTGGTATGATCTCCATTACCACTCCTACATAACTCAGCTGACACAGCAACTGAAAGTGACAGATCACCAGAAGAGACAACAGTTTGTTGACTGGGTTCTGAGAGGATGACAGAACAATGGCAGCTTCACAAACAAAATCATCTTCTGTGATGCAGCACATGTCCACTTAAATGGGTTTGTGAATAAGCAGAATTGGGGGTCAAAAAATCCTTTCATAACCAATAAGGCGAAACGCATCAACAACAAGTGACAGTTTGGTGCGACTTTTGGTTACTCCATGAACAGTTCCAGGATTGCCTCATTTTGCACAATGCTCATTATCAGTGGCCACCAAGGTCATGTGATTTAACTCCTTGCGACTTTTTTCTCTGGGGTCATCTTAAGTCTCTTTCTCTTTTTTCATCTGTTAACAATGTAAATTGTATGGATGTAGTCAATTACAATACAGTTTCTTATCTTTCATTTGTTTCAAAAACTTGGATAATAAATACAAATATTTTTTATCAGTATATATAAATAATATTACTTTTCGATATTCAGATATTCTTCAATGCTATAAAAACTATGTGTTGGTAAATATTGTTTAAGATCTACCTTGAATTTATGAAATTCTTTAATTTTCTTTATTGTAGAAGGCAATGCACTATAAAGTATTTTGGGCTGGTAGTTTACACTTTTTTGGTAGAGTGCTCTTTCGTGGGTGTCTCTGTGAAAACCATCCCTGTTCCTTGTTTCATGGTTATGAGCCTGATTATTTAATGTTGAAAATTCCTGGTGAGTTTTCAGAAAGCATACACATTCATAGTCAATGGTGTATGCCAATAAACCCCAAAACATCCATGACTTGAAGAAGGAAATCTGACAAGCTGTCAATGAAATGGATGTGAAAACTTGCTGTGCAGTCATAGTGAATTTCATGGACATAGTTTTTGCATGCCAGTGCTGTAGAGGTCACCATATGCTTCACATTTTTCATACATGAAATGGGGAGGTTAGCTGAATATGTTTGCGTATTTTGTTTATGTTTTTTGTAAAAATAAACATCTTTCTTTGATATATCAAAACCGGTGCTCTTTTTGAATCACCCAGTACAATGGTATTTCAACCAAAATACTGAAACCTTCTTCTGTCCTGATATTCCCCCATTGATTTAACTTTGCAATAATGCAATGATTCAAGATGTACGTCCTGATATTCTGAAATGTACGTTTGGGGCATACATTTACAAATATGGAAAGAGAAAGTGACCTTTTGCTACAGACCCACATCCCTCTTTCCTGTGTTTTCAAATATTTTCAGAATGTAGCTCATAGCATAGTATAAAACCATCTTTGTGAAAATAGCCTTTTAACTGCACCTCAGCTTGGTTCTGTAAAGACATCCTTACAGAGGATATGCTCTCACAAACTCAGGTCAGGTAAAATAAAACAAGAATTTGTCCTTCGGAAGGCCTTTATTGTGTTGACTGTAAATTTTACTAGGGAAACTGAAATGTTAAAATATTAAAGGCATTCCCTTTGTACATATGTTGATGTCTCAACAACAAAAATCAGTCATATTGATGATGAAACTAAATTTGAAATGGGGAAATATTAAATATGATGCCTCACAGGATATGATTCTTGGTCCAGTCCTATGCTTGACCTAGATAAAATTATTCCTTAGACATTCTGGGTAATTTTTAAAAGTTAATGTTTGTTGATGATACAAGTAAACAGATTAAAGGCTGTATATATACCAGTCAAAGCTGGGAGAGGAAAGTTTACAGCCAAACTTTAATCTTAAAAGACTTATATTATGCTGTTCCATACAATTAAAAGTGACATACACATACAAGAAGTAAAGAACAATGAACACACACTACATGAAACTCCCAAGTGTAAAGTACCTATGCATGTACAGAAATGATAAACTGATGTGGCACCTGCATATGGAGAGCATGAGCAAAATGCTCATTTCACTGCATTGCATATTTTCACTCAGTACTGCCCTATGGAATAATATTGTTGGGAAATGACCCAAGGCCAAGGAGGATAAAAGGATGCAGTAAGAGAATTATTATATTGACAACCAAACATCTTGCAAATCATACAAGCCTCTTCAGGGAACCGTGGCTTCTTATATTCAAGTGCCAATATACAAGGGTTGAATGAAAAGTAATGCCTCCATCTTTGTTAATTGGGTTTGGATGGGAATATTTTAATAAATCAAATGCAGAAATAATCCTTAGAATGTGATCTTTAATTACCAATATTCACTTTTCCACATAATCACCAGCCAATTGGATACATTTCTGACAATGATGAACAAGTTTTCTGAAGTCGTCATGGAAGAAATCGACACACTGTTTCTGCAACCACAGCCTGACAGTTCTCTCAACCTCTTCACCAGAAGCATAGTGATGTCCCCGTAAATTGTCTTTCATTATCAGGAACATTATCGTCCTGAATCAATCTGCCAATATTTGTGAAACTCGGTGGTTGCTGTTGAAAGATGTCCAACTCTTGTTTGTCACACAGGTCAGATGTTCCCACCTCAACATTTTTAAACTTACTCACCCAACGATGCACAGTACTCACAACACAATCACCATAAACTGCTTTCATTCTCTGATGAATCTCCTTTGGGGTGACACCTTCTGCTGTCAAGAATTCAATGACTGCACATTGCTTAAATTGCATTGATTGGCCATCTGCACAGTGTTCCATACTTTACACTGTAACAACATAACTGTTCAATGCTAAGGCTTGTCGCAAACTGGAGCTGTAGAGAAGAGGCTATGGAACAAGACAATACCTGCCGCATACCAATGCTGCCAACTGTTGAAGAGTTACAAAGATGGAGGCATTACTTTTCAGTCAACCCTCGTATGTAGTCCCTAATTGTTTATATGGTTAATAATAAGAGTGAAATTTGGGTGAACAATAAACTTCACAACTCCAGTACTAGAATTAAAACTAATTTCCATAGAGACTATGCATTTCAAGCATTGAGTTTTATATCTCACACAACACTCTATAACCAGCAAAAATCAAGCAAAGAACTGGAAATCCCCAAATATTAAAAAAAAAGTAAAATGGTACTTTAATAGCACTCACTCTTATGATTTATCATTCATAAGGAGAGTTATGGAATATAGTGATGTGTCTGACTACACAAATGAATAAAGCAGTATGAAAAATATGGTTGCTGCATTATTGTAGGAAAAACATACAACAGTTCCCTTCATGCTGTGGAAAGTGTTGTAAGTAGTTCAACATACTAAACACTACTAAACGTCAAGACAGACTGAACCCACTGTGAATTGAAGATGAGATCATGACTTTTTAGCACAGTCTTTTCAGTTTAATTTTCCGATGCAACATGGAAAAAAATATAAACAAGCATTTTTTTGTTTGTTTAATAAGCTTTGATGAATCTGCAGGTATTAGAGGGAGTAAATAATTTATTCATTCAATTTAGGGTGTTCTTACACCATAATTTATTACAAAATATGCACTCAGTTTATATTTATCTTACACAAAATAACTGGGAAGCTACATGGCACTACTAATACATATAAAAAACATCTGATTCCAATTCTGTATAGTAAATTTAAATTTCTTTCTGGAGTAGTTCCAGGAAAATTAATTCATAAAACATTATAGTTCATTGAAATTGTAAAACAATACTATAAATTTTTTATTCTTTATAATGTTAACAAAAATAAAGAGAATATATTTTGTTTTAATCGTAATAAAAAAGTTTCTAACTGCTCAGTATTTAATAAACAACACAAAAAGGGTACAACAAATGTTAAATATGGTGACACATGAAACTCATTCTGAATATCTGTTTTAGCACTATATTTGATTTTTTTTCTACATTACAGACACCTTATAGGCATATTTTGGTGTTCATCACAAAACTCACAAAAATGTAAGTTGTTTTATAACAGGATACTTGTTACTCAACTTCCAATGAGTCAACGGGTAATGAGCGTAATATAGTAAAATAAAAGTAGATCATTAACATCTTAGGCAAGCATCACCAGTCAAAATCAGAAAGAAATGTAAATCAGTGATCTATATTAGTTTGTTATTGCTTCCATTAATATTTTTGAAAATAAGCAGATAGTCTATATAGTGAAGGAAGATTAACTTTGTTTTGCACTGCACAATAACATTGTTAAAAGTGCTTTGGTGTTTCTTACTTGCTGCTGGCACTTAATCTTTAATTTTAATGCATTAATTGTATTTGAACATATTTACAAAAAGAAATGAGCCTTATTAAAAGATTTGGGATTTGCTTTAGCAGAAATAGCAAAATATTATTTGAGAAATGACAAATGTAGCAATTCGAATAATATGGTTTGTATTTGAAGCACTAGTACACATAAGATCTGGGCCTCTCAAATTCCTATTTTCTCCTATTTATTTATGAATCATGGCATCTTATCATGGTACTACACATAGGAATAGCTCCAGAACATTGACTGAGATGGTGAATATCAAGCAAGCTTTCCATCAATAAAATTACTATGATAGTTTATGAGGATTTGTAGAAAGGGCAGAGATTAAAACCTTGACGTTCTTGGTAATTTTTGTTATATAGACATTGTTCCTATGGTCTAAGGCATTTTTCTAAGCCTAGCATTTCATCGTCTAATACATTCTTGAAAGCCTAGGTTGTATGATAAACCTTCGACAATTTCTCCTGCAGTTCATCAACAGAATATTTCTTCAGTTTAAATACTGTTAGTCAATGCATTATTTAAGTAGGTTAGTATTGATAGCAATGTGAAACATTGAAGTCTTGTAATGATTACAAACATTTGAGAGAAATACGTTAGACAACAAAATCTGGAAAATTATTCTCAATTAACAAAAAATAAAATAAAATACAAGTAAAAATAAAAACTGAAGATTTGTAATTTTCATGTTGTTTTACAGCTGAAAACCATAACTTATTTCACCCTAGTGTATAGAAATTGCAATAATGTAACAGTTTTTGCAGTTTTCATATTTTTAAAATTGAATCTAGATTACAGGAGAGTATGAAACACTACTAAGACGTGAAATCCTCTGTCTTTTACTTGACTTTTCTTCTCTCCCCTTTTTCTTTGTTTTTGTTTGTATAATCTCATTATCCTTCACTAACAAGTGACATATTTCTGTATTTTAAGAAAACTCTTAATTGCATCCTGTTTTCTTGCTTTCATGTAGTATTATTAAAAGGATTTTCCCTTTGTTACAAGATGTCACAGCTGAGGCCGAGGTTAGTATTTTATACAGGAAAGTAATATGTAATTTATAACAAAACATCAATTTGTCAGTTGAACTTAAAATATGTAATTACAGTGTATCTTGCTCATTGGAAGCAAAGTAATTGTACATGTAATTATGTTCACTTTCTCAATAAATACATATGAACAATTTTTGGCAGTGACTTTCCATAGATACTGAATATCAATTTAAGCAACAACTAAATTAATTTTGTATTCAAACTGGCAGCATTGCTTCCCTCTAGTCTATACATATGTATAAAAATGTTAGAACACACAAATAATTAACAATATGAAACACCATTCACATTAATAGATAATTGCACATAGATTTTCTATGACGAGAAACAATGGGTTAGTTGAAATCAGTTTATCAGTGCTTTCACACTTATTAAGACAGAAACCCTCATATGCATATTTCATAATGACATTACAAAATTTAACACACTGTATTATCAGCATTGATAGGCATAATTAAAATATATTTTAAACTTTTTTGTTTATTTATTTATTTAATAATTGCGTATATTATACTGTTAAGTTGCTGCTAGATTTTTCAGTATGTTTCTAAACTGAACACTTAAGTTAACTCAAGAGCACATTAAGTGGACTCTCTGTATGTGCTTACATCTTGAAGACACTTTAGTTACATAAAGAAGTAGTTTAATACTGAAAATTCTGAATAACAAATCTTTTACAGATTATGGAAATATTTTAATTGAACTTTTATTAACACAATAAATGTTTTTTAACATAATCACGTTGTCGCAATTCAAATATAGTTTATATTTGAGAAGTATGCAGTACAATAAGTAATCATTTTAGGTACATACTGAAATTTACAGAAAAATCTAAACTCTTTCAATTAAGTTCAGGAACTTATGACTAAAATTTAGATAAGGTAAACCAGTCTGTGTAAATCTAAGATAAAGTACATAGAGCAAAAAGAAGAAAACTTTCAGAAACGCCTGTTAAGACCAGGGCATAAGTTTTCACTTACCTCCAACTCACATAGGGAATTCTCTGTACATAACATAGCTCTTAGCAGACAAGGTAAAGGGAAGTGAAGGATGAAGAGAAGGAAGATAATGTGAAGCAAAAAATAATGAACATTAAAGGAGAGAAATGATAATGGTTGCAGTAACATGTCTATGGTTGTGTTAATGTGTGGTATTGTCACAGTAGCCATTGCTTATAAGAGAATGCAACTGTGCCATATGAACTAATGCACCTCTTCACAAGGAATTTCTTAATATCAGGAGAGTATGAAACATTACTAAGATGTGAAATCCTCTGTCTTTTACTTGACTTTTCTTCTCTCCCCTTTTTCTTTGTTGTGTTTGTATAATCTTATTATGCTTTACTAACAAGTAACATATTTCTGTATTATTCATGTCTTCTTTTCCTGTCTGAAGTCCAAGGAAGAGAATCTAGTTTTTCTTAAAGCTCGAAACTGAGTTATGCATTTTGCACTCGGCTTGAACCTATTGCAGCTTAATAAAAAGCATAACCATCTTCCTCCTCTTTCTAACCTGTGTTAGTTCATTTTGCACCTCAAGAGCCAGACAGTATAAATCACATGACATCTACAAGGTAATTTTAAATTATCTTTTGAAAAGAGAAGGAACTATTTTGATATAAATATGCAGGCTTACATGGCATTAAAATTCTGCTGGGCATAATGCTGCAATGTCTTATAAAATTTTTAAAATGCTGAAAAACCAACATTTCAACCATGTTTCAGTGTCATTTTTCAGGGTATAGATTAATTATCTGGGGAGAAGCATGTGTCAGTACATTTCATTTACAATTTAATTACAAGACCATTAACATCATATTTCTTAGATTTTATTGGCAATAAAACACCACTGATCAGTGTTTGGAAAGAGTGGTGTTATATGTGGCAGACTGTGTGTGGATTACATAAATTGATGGTAATTGGTAGCCTGCTATGAATCAGTGAGAGGGTTTTGAGCTGAGCTATGAAGTTCAGCAAGAAGCCCTATAAAGAGAATACAATAAAAGAACAGCTCTCTATGGTACACTTGGCTGCAGTCAAGGGCATCACTGACTGAGTAGGTGAGGTATTTCACAGAGGAGACTTAAAACAAGTTTTCTAGAGTGGCTTCAAGATCCACAATTTGGCAGTGTCCATGATTTATGCAATAATATTCTTCAATGCTGCAGGTGTATGAGAGATATGTTGTAAGTGTGGTGCTGGCTACATTGGGGAATCTGGAAGGTCTATTTGCCACCCACACAGCACAGTATGAGTGCTATGTTTGGTTGGGGTGGCACAAGACTTTGGCACTAACAGAGCTCCACTGGGATTCTGGACAGGCTATTCATTTTCAAGAATAATAAATGCTTGCATGATGTCTGTGGATGTGCACTCACAAAATAAGAGATCAGTATGTAGTTAGAAGGCAACAATTATGAAAAAGAAAGATTGCTACTCACCATATACTACAGATGCTGAATTGCAGGCAGGCACAACCAAAAGACTGCTGAACACACAAGCTTTGGACCAGAAGGCCTTCTTCTGAAGTCTGTCCTTCTTCTGATGTAGGTTAACACACACAAACGCAGTTCACACACACATGACCACTGTCATTTTGTGTGTGTGTGTGTGTGTGTGTGTGTGTGTGTGTGTGAGAGAGAGAGAGAGAGAGAGAGAGAGAGAGAGAGAGAGAGAGAGAGAGAGAGAGGGAGAGAGAGAGAGAGAGCTGCATTTGCATGAATGTGTGTGTGTATCTTGCCTGTTTCAGAAGACGGCCTTCTAGCGAAAAGCTTACATGTTTAGTAGCCTTTTTGTTGTGCCTGTCTGCAATTCAACATCTCTGCTATATGGCGAGTAGCAATCTTTCCTTTCCAATTAAATAATCTTTCCTTTTCAAAATATTGTCATTATTCCATCTTAGATTTTCCACTGTTTGATAAGACTGCTATTACTATTCAAACAAGAGTTATCATGAAATGTTTTGCTGATATATGAAGCTTTTGCTGCATGTTGTAACATAATATTGCTATCATAAGCCATTTAGAAACATGAAATAAGCCACTTTTGAGTCACCTTTCAAACTTTTATCTTGATACTGTTTCAGACATCAAAACAACATGCAGAATAATGTTCGCAGAACAAAACGAAAAGTTAAAACTAAATTGTTTGGTTCAGCTCACTAAGACCAGTGGTTCATTGTTAAAAACATTAATATGCTTCTTGGTCACACTTGAGAAAAAATTTTATTTCTTAATGTTTTACACCACATTTAGATACTTTCCGCAGAGATAGTTTAACACAGTAGGTGAAGGAGCTGTGAAATGGACTAGTATGTTTAGTGTGGATCAGTGATGAAAATCCTTTAAAAAGAGATAAATCTATTTCAAAGATTTTAATAGTGCTAACACTCACTACAGAATGAATTTTTTGATATGACAAATGTTGTTTGTCAGCTGTGCAGATATGCACTTACTACTGAATGTTATTAAAGTTCAATTTATGTCTAGAGTAAAAAATTTTGCTTTCAGACCGCTGTCTTGCATATTATTATAATGATTATTGATAGTAATTTATAATCACTTCACATGCTGCCTATTGTTCAAGAATAATATTCATCATTGGCTGTTGACTAATTTTTATCACTTACTCATATTCTTCTCCTTGGGCTCTCAGGATATATTTCGATTATAAGCATCACACATCCTTGACATTGTTCCTTTAGAAAGACTCCAAAAGACCTCAAAATCACTCCTACAGAATTTTGCTTGAAATATTAGGAATCAGGAGATTATGAGCCTGATAAATCAAAATAAAACTGTGCTCATTTGAAAGCAGAGCTAGATTGTTAAGAAAATGAACTTACCCTCTTAGATATTGATTTCTAGCAAATATTCGCATCACAAGGAACAAAGCTGCAAAATCAACAAAAACCTAAAAAACTGACTTGCATGAAAAAACTGTTACTTTCTGCTACAAAAGGAAAATAAGTGACTGAAACAGACCTGTCAAGTTATAAAGATACAATGTACACTAAAAAAAAGGACTTTCTAGTGCTTCTTGAAGAGCATACATGGAAATGAAGAATTGACAGTTTCTCAAGTTATGAAGGGCATGATTTCACAAATGTTTGGTAACAAACTTATCTTTTGAAATGTTTGGAACATTCAATTGCTATTGTAATTAAGATTTCTAAAAATGAATAAAAAGTATCAAAGGAGAGAGGAAATTTGAAGTTTGGTCATCATTATGTTTAACTCCTTGTGTATGATACATGGTGCGAATCTGTGGGACTTTTCTCATGTGCATATTAATCATGTTAACATGAAATAAACATGACAGAATTCTCAATGTTGAAACAGAGCTTCTTAATTATTTAATGACTGATACGAGAGAAAGACTTCTACATTGTACCTGTTTACATGTTTTACTCAACTAGGTTCCATGATGGAATGTTGAATGCAAGCATTTGATAGCTAAACAGGACTACAATATTAAAGCATGGAGGCAAATTCAAGGATATCAAACTGGTGATATGCACTTCTACAAGTAATAAATGCCATTTTCTTATTATGATGAATGGAAGTTAAGTTAATCTGTTGTTCTTAACATCAGAATTCAAATAGCTCACAACACAGTGGATAGTTAAAAAGTGTAATCACTATGTTTGTAAACAGTAGCTACTGTTGGTACTCCATTACTGGAAGCATCTGGTACATGGAATGAAAGAAAAATGTCATTTCATACCCTACCGAAGATGCTATGCTCCTAGATAGTTTTGTCAATGAACACAAAGTGATGTGCAATACATTTCCGGATATTCACTGTGGCAAAACTTCATATGAATGCATTTGTGAAATATTGTTGCAATTTTAGTTTATTTTGAACACTTATTAAGAGTCATAAGGATGATTGTTGTTGCTGATAAAACCCACATATGGGGAGCTTAATCATCCAGCTAATGGGAATAGAATGTTAATAGATAGACTCAGTAATCTATGCACAATTAAATGTATGTAAAGAGGAAATGGTAGTATTGCTGTGCATATTCTCAACAACTCGGTGTGCCAAAGGTGAGCAATACAGTGCAAAAAAAATGTAAGCTGCACTTTCCACTAATTCCAACAACATGTTCATTCAGTATACAGAACACCACTTGGTGACTTCACTATTCATAATCTCAAGCAGATGTATGTATGTAGAGTAGATCCTGCATGAAATCATTCACAAACATAGTGGAAATACATCTTTACATCATGTAGAAGGCAAAACAATACCACACATGATGCTAAAGGTCAATTTAGGAGAGTGAAAATACCAATAGGAAAGGGCATGATACGTGACATAAGGTATGTCAGATGGGATGTGTGCATATTATTGTCTAACGTTTCATGCATGAGAAGTACAGAACAATACATCATCAGACAGATAGCAGATGTAATTGATGTTACTATATATGTAAAGAACAAAAATATACTTCAAACAGACTGAAAGGTCAAGCTCAATGGTTAAGCATATGAACTTCCTTAATACATTACCAAACTCCAGTACAGTTATATTGCCTCAGACAGCAAAATTAATTTTAAAGATTGTAAGTTAGGAACTGTACTTGTTGAAATATACACATTACTCACACAAACGCTCAGTTTGAACAGGAAAAATGTTATAATGAGACATTAAAGAGAGTGTCTAATTACAGGTCATGGAGCAATAATGATGGAATATTTTAGATTATTTGGCATGATGTTTTTGCAGTCAATGGCTTCACATTTAACACAGTGGGATATGAAATTAACATGAGAAAATTGTGTCTACTTTTACAACACAATTACTATGGAAGGTTTGTTGTTCTTTTTATAATAAGTATAGACAGTTCATACAATAAACTATGGTTCTCTTTATCTGTCTCTTTTTGGACAGAAAGAACATCTGCAGTGTTTCCAGAAGTTTCATCTGCAGTGTTGCTAACACAGTTGGTGAAGTATATTACTGATAATGAAGATGGCATAAAAGGAACAAGGATGAAGCTACTGATGTAAATTCTAGTTACTCTAACGTAATCATACAGTTATCTTCTTCATATATGGTATTTCTGTTTTTATCTGTTACAGCTACATAAGAAGTAAAATGGTGTTTTGCTATTTCAGTAAATAAAATGTAGGTATGAAGAAAGAAAACACTTAACTGGGCAGCCACATAATAGGAAAAATAATTATTTATTCTTGGGTAATTAATTTTAAGTATCAGTGCAGCGAGTCATCTAATACAAGTGAACATGACAGTAAAAAGTGCTTTTTTTATAAAATAAAAAATAAAAAAATAGAAGTATCTAATTTAATTTAAATTTATTTGCTGCTGGTCACTTTTAGTATCATAATCAACCAGCCTAAAACAATCCATGACAACAATGTAAATATTTTCAAAGAGATGGATAAGCAATCACATATTTATAGTAGCAATTTGGAAAATACTATCACAGTACTTTATTGACAACCACACTGCCTATCTGTGTTCATCATTCCACACATTATGAAGGTATTCCTTCCCATTTGTTCTCTGCATGTGTGACATCATATATACAGACATGCAGAGTCATTATCAGTCATACTTAATAATATTATCACATTGCAGCTTTGTGCTACTCTTTGCTGTGGTCTGCTATGTTATTGATTGTCTATATATCTTTTGCTCCATTCACTCACATTTACTGAATTTTTACTCTGCACAAACAGGGCATGTTTCAGATTGCTTTATAATAATGTCAATGTCAAAACTGTCCAGTAGCAAAAGAATTTGAATGAAATTAACAACTGCCACTGGAAAATGATAAGCTCTAATTGTTTATAAAGTCTGAAAGAAAACCACCAATTAAAGCAACTGAATAAAATAACACATGCAAATAAGAATAAAATTAATTGCTACAGCCCAGTGTTTAGATGCAATACATAACAACAAAACTTCTGTTACTAACAAATAAGTGGAGTGGAGAGAAAACGAAAATTGACAAAGAAGATGGCTATCTCCTGCCAATATATTTTCTACTGAATTTTACGGGCAGCGAAATTTTCTTACCCTTTTCTCATTTTAAAGATAATGAAAAATACAAATATTGATAGACAGATATGTCAATATGCTGATTCAAGGATACAGCATCACTAAACTGTTATCAGTGCTGGTCACACGTGGTAAGTATGATAAATATTTAAAAGAACATTACACAGATTTAAAGCACTGTAAATGAGAGGTCTAGAGGCTCACTCTATGTAATGTAAGAGTTAGAAAGTCACACTTTTGTGAGACAATGCAATGAAACTATGCTCCAACTAAATCTACTGTGGCCACTATGCATACAACGATGTTGTGAGGGCCATGGAAATTACTTGGAAACTGAAACATTTTATGTCCAACTTAGTACTGTGCTAGCAATTCTTCAAGCAGGAAATTACAGTTATGGGTTGCACTATCTTAAAGAGTTACCAATGCTTATTTTATGATCATAAATCATCACTTGAATTACTGCACCATTAATTCCTCTTCTTGAACCTAATGATGACAGCACATTTTTACTAGTTCTTAATGTTTTTATCTAGAACCACCCTCTGCATATATGCATGTGTGTGTGTGTGTGTGTGTGTGTGTGTGTGTGTGTGTGTGTGTGTGTTTGTTTTAATCCCTCGCATCCATTATGAGAAAAACACAGTTCTTCATTATGCACATTGTATCTTTATTGTATGTCTCATGCTTTCTGGTACAGATAACAGGAAATGAATAAAACACGAAAATAAAAATACAGGAGCCAAGGGCTGGAAGTGGGAAAAAGTTTGTGAGCTTATACAAAAATAATCAGGTTCAAGCGTCCATGAAGATATACACAGAAAAATTAATGTCAGTGTAATAAAAATTATTGCTTGCAATACTAAACACCAATAATACCTACAATCTTTTGGCTTATAACATCTCTAGATGACCAATGAAATACAAACAAATCTTACATCCTGCAGCCTTACATTATTTCTTGACTTCAGATAGCATTCATCTCCAAATACAATTACATATAGCCCAACTTTTAACATAAAATATACAGTTTCTTCAAGACTAAAGTCGTATCTACTTGAAGGTACAGGAAGGCGTCTGAGTATTATACTGAAATATTTGTTACATTTTCTTTGTATTTTAATATCATCAGCAGTATAGAACAACTAATTTTTTTAAAAAAGGACCGTACACTGTATTTGGCAATTATCTGATTCCATACTGAGAGAAATGTTTATTAAAAAAATTAAGTTATTAACTATACATTGAAAATATGTGTATATAAAATTTTAGTACTACTTTTTATGTACATTTTTCCTCCTACTAAAAATATACACTAAATGTCTTATTTCCAACATCATAATTGGCAATAATTTTAGTATCTGCATTTTCAGTGACTGTTTTTGTCTGCAATATATTTCTCATTTTTTTTTACTTATTGTTGGATTCCATTATATACATTTTCTTGGTTCATGTCATTGTCTTCAGATATTCAAAATAAAAGCTGTAGGCACCGAAGTTTTGTGACTGTACAATACACACAGGAAAATAAGCATCACTTTAGTAGGCAGTGCTGCAGCTGTTTCACCAGTTTTATAGAATAAGGTACATAAATGCATCCATCACTTCATGCAGTAACAGCAGAAAAGTAGCTGCTGAATAATATGAATCCAGAAAAAGCTATAACTTGTGGCAGTGCTCATCAACAACAATTTTGTTAGCCTTGGAAGGCATACTACTATTCTTAGCTAAATTCTTTACAAATCTTAACATAATTCAAACAGAGCACTTCTATCAATAACAACTGTACACACTATGCCCAGGAGATAAACCTTAATTTTCAAGGACTTAACATCAACCTATTTTTCTCTCCATACAGATGATAAAACAAGACTTTTGTTAAATCTATTAAAATCAAAGTATAAATCAATCATTAGTGTTTTGCATTGATAGAGATGAGTAAACAGTTCATAAAGAGAGTGATGAAGCCACCTCAAATGCATTTACTTTTTGTCGGAGTGTTTAACTGCTGAAAAAGCAGTAGCTGTTTTTAAGTGAGCCATGATAAAATTACCATTTATTAAGTCTTTTAAACATATTTTTACAATTTTGTGATATAACTTTTAATATTTCATTATGAAATAAGCAGTTTTCCAGAGAGCAATAATGTCTCATTATTTACTGCTGTTGTATATATATATACCTCTGTACATGTGACACCAGAAAAAAAACAGTAAGTACTTTCAATGAACTTGCACATAAAAAACTGCAAGAATTTAGAAAGATTCATAATAGCACAAAGTGTCTGTTATGCATGTTACAAAAATTTGATGAGGAAATTTACCAATAACAAAGTTCTTTGAAAAAATTAGAGTTGTAAAAATATATTGCGCAATTTTTTTCTAAAAATTTTACAAGAAAGTATTATTATCTAATTTATTACAACAGACTTCCAGACAGTTGGCAAAAATATTTGTTGATGTACCTGATATTACTGTTATCAGTATGGAACAGATGGGAGTCTTTGTGAACAAGAAAGTAAATATATCAGTTTAAATTATTTAAGGGATAAAGGCACACTATTTGTGCAAAACATCTGCTACTTGTTAAGTCCTTGAAATTGGAATCTTACACACATAGCAGCCTGGCAGTAGGGAAAAAAACTGTGATGAGTGCTCTGTGTGAATTATGCTCACTGAAAGGGGGCGGTCATAATGTGCCCATAAGCATAGATAAATTATGTGATTAACTTTCTGAAATGTGCTGCAATAGTGACAGCAGCTGAAGTACAATTTAAAAATTTGAGCAGTCCTTTCAGGCACAAACATAACAAAATAAATGAAAACAATGAGCATTCATCCACGAGAATCTATATAACAGTCTATCATGTGGGTGCATAATGAAGCTAATTTTGCATGTAGCATTAGAAAATTTGATAATCATGATTAAATGTCAGATTTTACTTGTGTTATTCAGTTTTCAAGAGAGATATGAATAAGAACAGATAATATGGGAATTTCATAATAATTTTTGCTTGGCATTTAGTATTTAGAAACTTGTGCTTCATGATTTGGATAAGCAGTTGAAAGACTGGTCTGTTACTATAACAAACCATGTAATTATTTTGAAATAAAAATATTTTGCACAATGTCTTTTGTAATTGTAGACATACTTTTGAATAATTTGAATTATGGATGTACATACAGCAAGCAATTAGGATGTATAAATTTTACATTCATCTAGGCGCCAGACAAAATACCTGAGGAAGAAGGCTTATGTTTAGAGTTCTAATAAACTTTCCCATTACTTCTTTTTGATCCCTTGTTTTCAGAAATTTAAAAGAAGTAGAGATTCTATCTTAATGAGAATCACTGTACGGTGTAGTTATGCAGCTGGTTTGCTCCCTGTATTATTTAGCACCTGGGACCTTACTTAGGACCTGAAAAACACAAAATTACATGTGTTTATTAAAAGCGAATAATGTCTATGAAATAAAAAAATGAAAAATTCTAGTGAACACTGCAAAACAGTTTAGGAGCTAACAATTATAAATGGCAACCACATGATATTATGAAATGCCAGCTTTATAATGTGAATGACAAAACACTTTAAACTCAGATTAAATATAGAATTAGTTAGAATATCCATTTCAGTAAAATCATTTATATTTTTACATTTATAAATGTCCATATTTCTCAGATAACGGTATAAGGTGTGCAAACAGGTACTTTGATTTTAGGCAAGGTCGTTATAAGCCACTGTGGTACAATTATTAGAACCTCAATAAAGCAACCTCAAAAGTCATACCACAGACGCACAGCCAAAGGCCGATTTAGAAAAGATTGCTGTATGGTGTGGCAGGTGGCAGTTGACGCTAAATAACGAAAAGTGTGAGGTGATCCACACGAGTTCCAAAAGAAATCCATTGGAATTTGATTACTCGATAAATAGTACAATTCTCAAGGCTGTCAATTCAACTAAGTACCTGGGTGTTAAAATTACGAACAACTTCAGTTGCAAAGACCACATAGATAATATTGTGAGGAAGGCGAGCCAAAGGTTGCGTTTCATTGGCAGGACACTTAGAAGATGCAACAAGTCCACTAAAGAGACAGCTTACACTACACTCTTTCGTCCTCTGTTAGAACATTGCTGCGTGGTGTGGGATCCTTACCAGGTGGGACTGACGGAGGATATCGAAAGGGTGCAAAAAAGGGCAGCTCGTTTTGTATTATCACGTAATAGGGGAGAGAGTGTGGCAGATATGATACGTGAGTTGGGATGGAACTCATTAAAGCAAAGACGCCTTTCGTGGCGGTGAGATCTATTTACGAAATTTCAGTCACCAACTTTCTTTCCGAATGCGAAAATATTTTGTTCAGCCCAACCTACATAGGTAGGAATGATCATCAAAAAATAAGAGAAACCAGAGCTCGAACAGAAAGGTTTAGGTGTTTGTTTTTCCCGCGCGCTGTTCGGGAGTGGAATGGTAGAGAGATAGTATGATTGTGGTTCGACGAACCCTCTGCCAAGCACTTAAATGTGAATTGCAGAGTAACCATGTAGATGTAGAAAAGAATGAAGTAGAACAAAAACTAAGTGTTTTGAAAATGCCAATGAATTCTAGAAATTACAACGTATAGGATGCTTTTCAGGTGCTTGTGTGAGGGCATAGTTCTGTAAATATTCTTGCGGCATGAACACCTCTCAAGAACATTCCAATAAGGACAATGCACACATTCAAAGGATGCTGTCAACACTGAAACTAATGTGGTTTTTGGACTCACAAAAGCAACCAGCAAACCACATGAAGTTTAGTAAACCAAGAACAAAAGTGAAACAGAATGATTGACTTCCTGTACATGTTGGAATCAACTGAGCATAATAAGCTTAGAAGATAAACAGTAGCTACTTAATATAACTGAGGAGGCAGAAGCATTTTTTCTACGTGGAAGCTTTCCTTCTGATTTACTACTTGAAAATTAAATTTAGTTAGCAAGAGCAGAAATCTTATTAAGCAATTTTATGACAAGTTACTGTTAACAAAGTTTAAAGATTAAGTTTCAATGATTTACCTGTCTTTTGTTGATGTATGGCATGACTTTTATCACATCTGTGAAGGTTTTCCTTCTTGATGGGATTTCACAGAACACGAGGAGCAAGCGAGTGATTGAATGAATGAATGAATGAATGAATGAATGAATGAATGAATGAATGAATTAACTAGCCCAGTAGAACAAATAACACAAAATTGTGTGCAGTCTATTCAAAGGAATGATCAAAGAATCCTCCTGAAGTGATTTAGGGACTCTCAGAAAATGTTTCTAAGTGTAGGTGCTTGATTGGGGGATCTGAAACCCACTTCTACATATAAGTCCAGATTTTCAACTACTATGGCCACCTCATTGTCTGATAGACATTTTCTATAGAATTATATAGGCCATCAACTGCATCATCCTTTGGTTGCTGTTTGGAGCGATGCTAGATGCATCAGTGCACACACATCAAAAAAATTCTGCATCACCTCATTTCTGAGAGTTCTGGAACCTGTACAGAAAATTGGAATAGAGATCAACATAAACATCATTTCCACCCTTTTTACTTCTCATGAAAACCGCACCTTGCATGTTGTTCCACCATACAGTGAGACCTTCAGAGTTGGTGGTCAAGATTGCTGTACACACCGGTACCTCTAATACCCAATAGCACATCCTCTTGCATATACATTCTGTTCCACCATACAGCCTGTGCTGTCACACAGTGTAAATGCAGCTGATAAACACAATGCATTCTATAATTAGTACACTTTACACAGTATAAACACAGCTGAGTACTGTGCTGTTATACAGCTTGGCATGCCTGTAGTCATCATGGCATACTATCCCCAAGTTCATCAAGGCACTGTTGGTCCAGATTGTCCCACTCCTCAACAGCATTTTGGCATGGATCCCTCGGAGTGGTTGGTGGGTCATGTCATCCTTAAACAGCCCTTTTCAATCTATCCCAGGCATGTTCAATAGCGTTCATGTATGGAGAACATGCTGGCCACTCTAACTGAGCGATGTCATTATCCAGAACAAAGTCATTCACAATATGCACACGATGGGGATGCAAATTGTCATCGATGAAGACAAATGCCTCACCAATATGTTGCTGACATGGTTGCACTATGTCAGAGTATGGCATTCACGTATCGTACAACTGTTACAGTGCCTTCCATGGCCACCAGCAGTGTATGTCGACCCCACATAATGCAACCCCAAAACAGCAGGGATCTTCCACATTGCTGCACTCACTGGACAGTGTGTCTAAGGCATTCTTCTGGACTGATCTCAAAATATTCCTTAACGCTGTACAAACATGCTGTTTTTAAGTACTCTCTTAGTTTTGTTTTGATAACTGGTAATGTTTTTATATTTTTTAAACTGCTACTCTATGCAACAGTCAGGTCCAGACAGTCTTCAGACATTCCAAGATTTACAAGTTTGCTAGAATATCGAGAAATGATGTATGCAGGAGGAATGAACTTGGTAATTTGGAATATGAGAACCATGAGATGACTAACACATTTCTTTGAATGAAAGGAAGCACATGGTTTACTACTTCAGTGTGGTGGTACCAAAATGGATTTATCACCAGAAATGTTTCCTGCTCCAGTTATTCACTATTACAGGAGTTTGGTAAGTAAGTTTAGAATAAAAAAACAACACAAATAAATCCTGAATATTCAGTACAAGTATTGCTTGGTCACATAACTCACCTTTGAGAGGTCCACTCCTGTTACAGCATGCACTGCAGGTGGTATCTGCCCAACCAGTCTGGTTACTTCAGCTATTCCCTTTGACTCACCACCGAGCAGCACAATCTCCTCTGTCTTTGCCAGTGGAGCTGCCACCTCTGCCGCAATCTGTCACAATGAAATCACATTATATTTAAGACTGCTCACAATAATATCAGAACTGCTTCTTATCAAGCATGTTCCATGTAATTATGTACATTACTTGTTTCACTGGTTCATAAGGATGTGTACAAGGCTTCTTTCGATAATCAGTGAAGTATTATAACAACCCAAGAATAGATAAATACAGAAATATAAACACAAGATGTAATTCAGAAAAAACCATTAGCATGTAGTTACCAGAATTGTGAACCAAATATAAGAGCAGGGTAATCAATTAAGGCCAACATTTGACAATGGAAGTATGTTTGTTACACAAAAATGATGTGTGCACCTACTGCAGCTGAGAAAAGGCAGAGATTCTTCCAGTTTTTAAGAACTACATATTTATATTACTTCTGTTGTAAAATTACAACAATAATGGTAATTCATGGATAGAGCAATACACAAAATATGGGAAAGGTAACCACGAACCTACAGCAGATCGATGCATGGAGCACTGAAACACTTAACAGAAAACAGCTTTCACATTAGCTTTTGACCTCTAGCTCTTTCTCTAGCTAAGGAATACACATTCTTGTATGCAGGCATGCAGGCACCCATTGATAACAGTCAATCAAAACCCAATACAGAAGCCGTCAACCCTGAATTTCTACAACTGTCAGATAGTGAAAAACATATGATAATATATATATGCAACAGCAAATTATCAAACAGTTTTAAAACATTTCTGAAAAAAATATTACAGCCAACAACTACAGACAACAATAATAGTTTACTCAAAGTCGACGTATGTCCAACTACAATGTCACAACATGCACTGATGACGGCAGTAAAGCTGAAATAACCTTATATACCAAAATTATCCAATTATCTACATAATTGCTTAAAACAGTTCCAACCTTCCCCTAACTGTGATCCTCCCCCTATTCCAACCAGATGCACCCCAGTAATTTTTCAGGAATTCCTTGCTTCTACCCTGGTCTTACCTTCCTTTTCTAAATCCCTCTCCCATGAATCCAGTTTCACTCCTGTGGAATGCACAACTGTCGGTAACTGAAAACAATCCATACTTCATCATCTTTCCCGTAGACAACAGCTCCACCATAGTGGTCACGTATCGTAGTGACTACATGGCTGACAGTCTCTGCCAACTTCCTGATACTTCTGCATACAAACTTTGCAGACATTATCCCATTCCAGAAGTCCAAATTGACCCCAGGCAGCTCCTCAAGGCCTTAGGTCTATCCGAAAACCTGAATCCATCTTCCTCCTCACCTACTGCCCAAACTCCAAAACCCTAACCCCATAGGTATCCCTACTGGTAGCCCCGTTGCTCCCACAGAGTGAACCTCTGCCTTTGTTGACCAACACTTCCAAAGTATTGTCCATTACATTTCATCCTACATTCATGACACCACTCACTTACTTCACTACTTCTCCACAGTTTCTGTACTGTCATCACCAAACACCTTGTTGAGCACTGTGGACATGATGTCCTCGTACATGAACATTCCCCGTGCCCATGGTCCTGCGGTCATGGAACACTACCTTTCTCAATGTCCTCCTGATACCAAACCCAATACTTCTTCCTTAATTCTCCCAGCCAAACACATCATGACCCACAATTATTCTGCTTTTGAAGGCCAAATCTACAAACAAATATGTGGCACTGCCATGGTACCTGCATGGTACCATCCTATGCCAACTTATTTGTGGGCCATCTGAAGGAATCCTTCCTGTTGAGTCAACACCTAAAACCTATTATCTGGCTCACATTCACTGACTATGAGGGATGTCCTACCCAAAATCCTACCCACATCCCCCAAAGTAGTGTTTTGCCACCCACATAGCCTGCAGAATATCCTTCTCCATCCCTATTCAATCCCACTCCCAATCCTGCAACCCTTATGGTCATCCCAGGTGCAAGATCTATCCCATACATCCACCTACACTACCACTATCCAGTTACAGGCATTTCCTACCCAATAAAAGACAGGGTGACATATGAAAGCAGCCATGTTATACATGTTGGGGCAAATAAAAGTTGTCCAGATGAATGGATACAATTGGAGGTGAATTTATTGTCACCCAGGTCACCTGATCTGTCAGTGTGTGATTACATTGTGTGGAGACCCTTACGTCTAAGGTGTATTGCAACAAACCTCATAGTCCTCAAGAACTGCAGCATAACATTTCAGACGAGACAGCAGTAGTTCCAGCAGTCCAGCTTTGATCCACCTACAGCAGCTTGCTGACCAGGGCTCAAAAATGCCAAGAGATGAATGGTCACTTTCAACATCTGCTACAGTCAGGTTAATACTGTATTTCCTGCTGTGTTTCTTTGTACCCTGGTAACCTGTTCTCTGGGTCACTTTTATTTTATTTGCCCCACCCTGTCCGCAACTCGTGGTTTTGCGGTAGCGTTCTCGCTTCCCGCACATGGAGTCCCGGGTTCGATTCCCGGCAGGGTCAGGGATTTTTCCTGCCTCGAGATGACTGAGTGTTGTGTAATCTGCATCATAATCATTCACCCCCATTATGGTCAGAGGAAGGCAATGGCAAACCACCTCCACTAGGGCCTCGCTTAGTACGGCGGTGCGGGTCTCCCGCACCGTCCCCTATGCTCCTCAGAGTATGGGACCCCATCATCATCAGTATATCAGCTATGCTGCAATTACTGTACAGAATTCTGTGTGGGAATGACAGGTAATCAACTGTCTACTCACTTGAGTGGCTACCACCAAACTGTGGATCATATCCCTGTGGCAGACAAAGACCTGCCCAATCCACCCGGCCAACAACTTCTATTCCAGTCTGTTGGTATGACTACCACCAAAAAATCCAGAGGAAGACAGAGATTGGAATACATCCAGAAAATAATTGAGGATGTAGGTTGCAAGCTGTTCACCAGGATGAATGGCCACTGCCAAATTGTTGTCAAGAACAAAGTTTATTACTTGGTGCCACAACATGCAGCTGAGTGCAACATGCTTAATTTCAATGGCTGCTTCACAACCTGAGCCATCTGGATCCTTCCCTCCACCAAAGCTTCTTTGAGCTACACAAATGGGAGTTATCATTACAATGTATCCTCTGCTTTCATAATCATCCTGGCCTCAATCTCAGGAACCCCAGTGCCCCACACTCTCCACCCAACAATTTCTCCTTCTTCCTTTGTATCACCCTCTCCCAATTCATGATCCCACACCACCTTCAGCGTGTGCTGCTGCCCACCAGCTGCTACAATCCTGCCAGCCCATATACCTGCCACCCTTACCTCCCACATTCATAGTGAGCAGACCAGCTGACTCCCCCCCCAGCCTCCCACCCTCAGCTTCTCTCCCCGTTTCCCACATTCCTCTCCCTCTACCCACACCACTTGACACTGCCCCCACCACAATCAGTCTACCTGCTGAAAAATAGCCTTAGTCTAGCCACCACCACATAGGGGCACAGGTGTGTGTGTGTGTGTGTATTTTACTCTAGTTCATCAAAGAACAACTCTGAAAGCTAGCAAGTTTTCTTCCTTTTGTGTGTGCCTACAGACAACACAATGCTTCTGCTTTTCAGTGATTAGTCTC
This sequence comes from Schistocerca piceifrons, assembly GCF_021461385.2. Classification (NCBI taxonomy): domain Eukaryota; kingdom Metazoa; phylum Arthropoda; class Insecta; order Orthoptera; family Acrididae; genus Schistocerca; species Schistocerca piceifrons. The sequence goes on from NC_060145.1 coordinate 1,725,063, forward strand.
CTTTAATCCGTAAGAATCTTAGATTCTACAACAACTTTTGTAGGACATTTAAACCATATTATCAAATACTTCAAGAAAATGATGTGTGAATTACTACCATGGAACACTAGTTCCTAAAAAGGAGCAATCTTTGACCTGATTTTTCTTCTATCAGCATATGATGCAAGCACCTTCAGTCTTATTTGAAGTACTAGCTGTACCTTCATAAAGCACAGTAAGGTTTTCAAACTCAAGACTACAACATACAGACATACGTTCAGGAATCCACAGGGCAAGCATCAAAGCATAGCTAGCCTAGATGGCCAGAGCAGTATCATTCATGTAATGGGACACATTTAAAGGACTTGATGTTTGGAAAGCAAAAACAGTTGGCTACAATAAACAAATGATATAAAACTGCATTATCATCTGATGTGTATGATCAACTTTCAATGGAAGCTTTTATTTTCTTTATGTTGTCATTGTGAGATCATCCATTTCTATAAGAAACCCTCAGCTCTCCTTTAAACTCTCACAGAGCTAGTTATTCACCACAACACTGGATAGAAAGGACCTGTCTGTGGCTCTTGAGCTCACCTTAGGTAAGGCATCCAATACAAGGGACATGATGGCAGCATCACCATATTGTTTGTAGACAGCTGCCTTCATACGCATGCGCTCAGCCTCCGCTTTTCCCACACTCTCTATAGCATATGCTTCTGCTGCTCCAATCTGTTTTATCTTCTCTCCTTCTGCTTTGGCCACTTCCACAGTCTGGGTCCTGGAAAATGACAGGAACTCTGCAAGTCTTATCAGAGACCAAACATGTTACAGTTAAGACTCATTATCTCTTTGAGATGCCCATGATCATAGTAACCATGCTAACAGTTATTATTATTAGGATAATGTCTGTGTTGTACAGAATATGACACCAAGAAGAGACAGTAATACTAATTATGAGTAACCATAAAAAATGTAACAAGTGAAAAGAGTGATAATTTGCATGAAACATGGACCCACAGTTGTAATGATGGCTATGGTTGCAATGGGTGTTTTGATAGAAGCAAATCTGATGACTAAGTAGAAAACTTGCATGATTCTTTTCTGGTGATCTTGGTTGCAGCTGTAAGTGAAGTGTTGCTGCCAACAGCAGAATAGTTTACAATAGTTGAGCACAGACTATTCCACCACTGCACAAATGGTGAGTGTGATGCCAGGGCATCCCTCAGCTCGCTCACAGCCAGGCGCAGGTTGGGTAGGCTACCTGTCAGGCAGTTCTATTGCATGCCTTCTGTGCATGCTTTAGCCACTTGGCCACCCCTGCCCATAGGCTCACAGCTGTTCCAGTACAATCACGCATGCCACAGACCAACTGTCTGATTGTGTGTGCATCAACTGTTTCCCTATCCCTGCTCTCCGGTGTCCACATGTGCCCAGCTGGTTGCTGGTGGGCATATGAGCTGGAACAGTCTGAGCTAGCAGTAGAGGACTAGAAAGTAACACACAATAACTATTTACTCACCTGGTATTATTGGACAAATAGCGACAAGTCAAACCCATATACTGGTGACAACAATAACACACAAAAGAATAGAAATAAAAATTGAAGGAGTACTTGACAAAGACCTGCTTTCTTTTGGGAAGGGAAAGGTACCAAGGAAGCACGTCTGATATTGTACTTAGTAATGGAAGCCGGACTGAAGTAAAATCAGGATACTTTCCTAGTGTTTGTGAACTTAAGAGAAAGTCATTGATAATGTACGGTGGAATATGATGTTTGCAATTCTTAGTATATTGACGCTAAGCAAAGACAAAACTGACAAACGGGAGACTAACAGTTTGCTTAACATCAAAATTGGGAACAAAATAGTGAAAGAGAAATCCAGAGAATAAGGAACAAAGTATTTGAAAAGTGGTGCTATTGGGGAAAAAAAGAAGTGACAAAATAATTTGATTTAAGAAGTAAAGCCACACAGGATAGCCAGAGAAAGGAATAAATCAGTAGTATATGGCACAGGCCAAAAGAGCTTTCTTCAATTAAGAACTCTATGGGTGTACTGAAAACATGTGCTAGCCTCAAAACATTAACCAGCGCGTACTACGCTTACATACAAGCCCACCTAAAATATGGTGTAATATTCTGGGGAAATTCTCCAACTGCTCTGAGCACATCCAGAAGAGACCAATGAGGATTATTACTGGGAGCAAACCCAGAGACTCCTGCAAACCCATCTTCAGAAAGTTGGAAATCCTTACACTGCCTTGCCTCTACATTCTCGAGACTCTAAAGTTTTTCAGAAACCACATAGTGCCAACTGACCCCAGAGTCGTAAAAAATAATGAAATACATGAACACAACACCAGGAAAAATGCAAATCTGCATGTTATATGTACAAACACTCAACTGTGTAAAAAGGGAGCTTTCCACATGGGCCTCCAACTGTTCAACAATCTTCCCATTTGTATTAAGTCCATCGAAGACAACATAAAATTTAGCAAAGCTGTGGAGTCAGATTTGTTGTGTCACTGTTTTTACTCTGTAAATGAATACTTAGAACAGTAATTTTGTTATTTGTGTTAAATTGAAAACATTGAGCAATATAATACATTAGGATACTATAGGCCTATGTTAATATATGTTAACAATGTTAACTGATGTTTTCCGACACCTGCAACACACTGTGTACCATCAGATCACATGGAATAAATATCAGATATTTATTGGGAAATGAGGAAGACATTCCTAAGACTGTATGTCTGGAGAACAGCATTGTATGAAAGTGGAACATGGACCATTAGAAATCTATAGAATAAGAAACTGGAAGGAATTTAAATGGAGTGCTACTGAAAAATGTAAAAAAAAGAAGTACATGGCAAATACGTATGAAATGTAAAAGAAATAAAAATGATAATCAAGGAAGGAAATTAATGGAAGATCCCTTTTACCAGACCAGGGGACGGTTAAGTGGGACACCTTCTATGACATCCATGAATAGTTAATTGGGTACAGGAAGGAGCACAAAAAGGGCAAAAGTAGCAGAGGCAAATGGAAAGTATAATATGCAAAACATATGTTAAAGGAAGTTGGGCATAGTAGTTATGTACAGATGAAAAGATTTGCACAAGTTAGGAAGAGAGAGAGAACAGCAGAAAACCTCTTGAAAGACCAGAGATTTAAAGTGAACGAAATGACAGACCAACAATGCTAGGGGTACACACCTCTTTCCCTCTGCGATGGTCTGCACCTTGTAGCTCTCCGCCTCGGCAGGCAGACGCACAGTTGCATTGAGCTCCCGCTCCTTGCGTTCCACCTCCTGCGCTTCAACCTCAATCTGTTTGCGCCGTTCCACCACCTCGATCTGGATCTCCTCATTACGGATGTGCTGGCGGATCTTTGCCGCCTGCAGCTCGTAGGCCAGCTGTGCCTCTGCTTTCTGCAAAGTACCATCTATTACACTTACTCCATAAGTCAGAAGTGAAAAACGAATATATGTGCTCCAATCACAAGTCCTAAGTCACAGTTTTTCCCCATTTGCTAGTTTACAAGCAATAAATAAAATATTTATTAAGTAGGAGGCACATTTTCTGGTGCTAATTTACATCTACATCTACATCTACATCCATACTCCGCAAGCCACCTGACAGTGTGTGGCGGAGGGTACCTTGACTACCTCTATCGGTTCTCCCTTCTATTCCAGTCTCGTATTGTTCGTGGAAAGAAGGATTGTCGGTATGCCTCTGTGTGGGCTCTAATCTCTCTGATTTTATCCTCATGGTCTCTTCGCGAGATATACGTAGGAGGGAGCAATATACTGCTTGACTCTTCGGTGAAGGTATGTTCTCGAAACATTAACAAAAGCCCGTACCGAGCTACTGAGGGTCTCTCCTGCAGAGTCTTCCACTGGAGTTTATCTATCATCTCTGTACCGCTTTTGTGATTACTAAATGATCCTGTAACGAAGTGCACTGCTCTCCGTTGGATCTTCTCTCTCTCTTCTATCAACCCTATCTGGTACGGATCCCACACTGCTGAGCAGTATTCAAGCAGTAGGCGAACAAGCGTACTGTAACCTACTTCCTTTGTTTTCGGATTGCATTTCCTTAGGATTCTTCCAATGAATCTCTGTCTGGCTTCTGCTTTACCGACGATCAACTTTATATGATCATTCCATTTTAAATCACTCCTAATGCGTACTCCCAGATAATTTATGGAATTAACTGCTTCCAGTTGCTGACCTGCTATTTTGTAGCTAAATGATAAGGGATCTATCTTTCTATGTATTCGCAGCATATTACACTTGTCTACATTGAGATTCAATTGCCATTCCCTGCACCATGCATCAATTCGCTGCAGATCCTCCTGCATTTCAGTACAATTTTCCATTGTTACAACCTCTCGATACACCATAGCATCATCTGCAAAAAGCCTCAGCGAACTTCTGATGTCATTCACCAGGTCATTTATGTATATTGTGAATAGCAATGGTCCTATGACACTCCCCTGCGGCACACCTGAAATCACTCTTACTTTGGAAGACTTCTCTCCATTGAGAATGACATGCTGCGTTCTGTTATCTAGGAACTCCTCAATCCAATCACACAATTGGTCTGATAGTCCATATGCTCTTACTTTGTTCATTTAACGACTGTGGGGAACTGTATCGAACGCCTTGCGGAAGTCAAGAAACACGGCATCTACCTGGGAACCCATGTCTATGGCCCTCAGAGTCTCATGGACGAATAGCACGAGCTGGGTTTCACATGACCGTCTTTTTCGAAACCCATGCTGATTCCTACAGAGTAGATTTCTAGTCTCCAGAAAAGTCATTATACTCGAACATAATACGTGTTCCAAAATTCTACAACTGATCGACGTTAGAGATATAGGTCTATAGTTCTGCACATCTGTTTGATGTCCCTTCTTGAAAACGGGGATGACCTGTGCCCTTTTCCAATCCTTCGGAACGCTATGCTCTTCTAGAGACCTATGGTACACCGCTGCAAGAAGGGGGGCAAGTTCCTTTGCTTACTCTGTGTAAAATCGAACTGGTATCCCATCAGGTCCAGAGGCCTTTCCTCTTTTGAGCGATTTTAATTGTTTCTCTATCCCTCTGTCATCTATTTTGATATCTACCATTTTGTCATCTGTGCGACAATCTAGAGAAGGAACTACAGTGCAGTCTTCCTCTGTGAAACAACTTTGGAAAAAGACATTTAGTATTTCGGCCTTTAGCCTGTCATCCTCTGTTTCAGTACCATTTTGGTCACAGAGTGTCTCGACATTTTGTTTTGATCCACCTACTGCTTTGACATAAGACCAAAATTTCTTAGGATTTTCTGCCAAGTCAGTAGATAGAACTTTACTTTCGAATTCATTGAACGCCTCTTGCATAGCCCTTCTCACACTACATTTTGTTTCCATTGTTACAAAAAATGTATATAATAAACAGACATAAGGCTATTGATTATAAACCTTCATGATTAAGGCTGTAAATATGTGAAGTCCAAAATTTTTAGGGTCTCTGGGATGATTATATACAACACCTGTAACACTCTTAGAGATGGAGGTGAGGGTTAGAGAGAGAAGGGGGTAGCTTGTAAGCACCATCTGAAACACATGAATCTACATCTACATCTACATAGATACTCCACAAGGCACTGTTGGTGAGTGGCAAAGGATAGCTTCCTGTTCCACTCACAAAAAGAGCAAGGGAAAAATGACTGTCTGTATGCCTCCGTATGAGCCCCAATTTCTCAAATCTTACCTTTGTGATCGTTACATACAATGTATGTTGGTGGCTGTAGGATCATTTGGCAGTCACATTCAAATGCCGGTTCTCCAAATTTTCTAAATAGTGTTTCTTGAAAAGAATATCGCCTTCCCTCCAGGGATTTCCATTTGAATTCCGGAAGCATCTCCATAACACTTACGTGCTGTTTGAAGCTACCAGTAACAAATCTAGCAACCCCCAACTGAATTGCTTTGATGTCTTCCTTTATCTGACCTGGTACAGATTTCAAACACTTTAGTAGTACTCAAGAATAGGTCACACCAGTGTCCTATATGCGGTCTCCTTTACAGGTGAACCACACTTTCTTAAAATTCTCCAAATGAACTGAAGTTGATCATTCACCTTCTCTGCCACAGTTCTTTCATGCTTTTCCCTTTCATATTGCTTTGCAACATTATGCCCAGATAATTAAAAGGACTTGCCTACCTCAAGCAGGGCATAGTAACACTCTAACCGAACATTACAGGTTTGTTCTTCCTATGCATCCATTTTAACTTACATTTTTCCACATTTAGAGCTAAATGCCATTCATCACGCCAACTAAAAATTTTGTCAAGTAATCTTGCATGTTCCTACAGCCATTAAACTTTGACACCTTACCGTACACCACAGCATTATCAGCAAACAATGCAGATTGCTGCCCATCCTGTCCACCAAATCATTTATGTATACAGAGAACAACAGCAGTCCTCTTACACTTCCCTGGGGCATTCCTGGTAATACCTGTGTCTCTGATGAACATTCACCATCCAGGACAACAAACTGGGTTCTATTACGAAAGAAGTCTTCAAGCCACTCACATATCCGTAAACCTATTCCGTATTCTGGTACCTCCATTTACAGCCTGCTGTGGGGTGCCATGTCAAATACTTTCCAGAAATATAGAAATATGGAATCTGCCTGTTGCCCTTCATCCACAGTTTGCAATATATCATCTAAGAAAAGGGTAGCTGAATTTCACATGAGTGATTCTTTCTAAAATCATGCTGATTTGTGAACACAAGCTCCTCAATCTCAAGAAAGTTTATTATCAAAACTGAGAATATGTTTATGGATTCTGCACCAAAACTAAGTTAGGGATATTGATCCATAATTTTGCAGGTCCGTTCTTTTACCTTTCTTATATACTGGAGTCACCTCCCCTTTTTCCAGTCACTTGGTACTTTGTTCTAGGCTAGAAACTCAGGATAAATATGAGTTAGGTAAGGGAACAATGTCATCGAGTACTATTTGTAAAATCAAATTGGGATTCCATATGGACCTGTTCATTTATTTGCTTCAAATTTATCGGTTGTTTCTCTACACCATGGATGCTTATTATTATGTCATCCATATGGGACTCTGTTCAATGGTCAAATGATGGCATATTTGTATGGTTCTCCTGTATGAATGATTTATTGAACGTGAAATTTAAAACTTCGGCTTTCATTTTGTTATCTTCAACTGCCACACCAGACTGGTCAACAAGAGACTGAATGGAAGCCTTAGAATCACTTAGTGACTTTACATATGACCATAATTTTCTTGGGTTCTCTGCCACACCTTTTACTAAGGTGTGATGGTGATAGTTGTATGCTTCATTCATAGATCTTTCCACAGATGCATGCATTTCTACTAACCTTTGCTTGTCATTATTTGTGTGTTCCCTTTTGAACTGATGGTGCAACAGCCTCTGCTTCCTTAGCACCCACCATGAAACCATGGTGGGTCTTTTCAATCCTTCATCCACTTACTAGGAACATAACTCCCCAGATCACAATTTACAGTGTGCTTAAACTTTGGCCATAATTCCTCTACATCTATCTTACTGGTACTAAGAGATGTAAATTCATTGTCTCTGTGATATGCTAATGACTGCTTATCTGCCCCATCTAGTAGAAACACTCTCCTAGCCTTCTTGCTGATTTAGTGACTTTCATAATCATAGCTGCTATAATGACATCATGATCGCTAATCCCCTTTTCTATACTGACACTGTCACTAAGGTCCAGCCTATTTGTAGTTACAAGATCTAAGATATTTCTATTGTGTGTGGGTTGGTGAGCTACCTGTTCAAGATAATTTTCAGAAAATGTGTTCGAAGGTATTTTGTGTGAGTGTCTATCTGTAACATCTGCCCCCACAATGAATTCATAGAAATCCCTGTCTATACTCGGCAGGTTAAAGTCACCTCCAACTAGTACTGCATGATTTCCATGCTACGGACCATAGTCCTTCTTTGAATGTCTCTAGAAATGTCACAATGTCTCAACAGAGTTGGATGGCTGGTATAAACATTAATAAATTTCAGCTGAACTTAATGCAGATGAAGCTTACTATCTAGGAAATAATACAGTATGGTTACGACACACATAGCAGCATTCAAAAGCATTAAAAAAGTATATGGGAATGGGAAGAATCTGCTACATAAAAATAATCAAAAACTTTTATTCTCAATCACAATTAATAAATTACAGGAGCAGTCTTAAGTACCGAGGATTTGAGTTCACCATGTTTCTCTTGAGGACAGATTAATGTTGCTTGCTTAATGGTGAATTCACTCAAGAATTTATTTATTCTTGCACATGGGGTGGAAATCAAAAATATTATCTATAGCCAAGTTATGCAATAAATTAATATTACAAAGTATTTGTAAAATATTTTATAATTTGTATATTTCATTCATACCTTTAAAAACTTATAAGGAAACTATGTTTGTTTTTATACTGTAATAAATTTTATTATTTTCTTCTATAGGACGGGGATAAATATAAAGTGGGGCAACACTAGGTAACCTGTTAGTGATCAATGAAGAGCTAAATATCACTGTGAATTTCATATTGAACTTACATGGGAAAAAAAAGCATGTGAATTCCATGAATCATGCAAAACAAACATCCATCTACACCTACCTAGACAGTGTGATGTATTTTCTTGATGCCTATAACAAAACATTCCAACTTGTCTAGAAAAATGCACTGACTGACTATCAATATTGTCATATTGTTGCCTCTAAACAGTACAAAATTTACAAGTTGTTCTGATTTGTGAGAAACTTAGACCTACAGAATATTGCAGATGCTAATGTACTTACAGCAGTGTTGACTTCTTTGTCAAAGTTGGCCTTTTGCAGCTTGAACATTCGAGAGTTGTCCTCAATTTTCGTGTCGGTCGTATACTTTATGTCCATGGCTGACTTTTCACATTCTGCTTCCTGAAAATAAAATACATTCTTTTTAGCATCATAAAATATACATTACTGGTTAAAAGTTAGGTTGTTAATGACTTGTAAGTGTTATCTTTCACTAGATATATTGTAAAGGCATGGAACAACCACACTATCACAACCAATAAACAAACAATTTATTATGAAGTGCCTATGTCATGAAACACTGTGGAATTATTAAGTACCAGTTGTAATGTGTGCTAAAGAATGTCTTCCAAGATTTGAGTCATATACAGATGCAGAAGATACCACAGTGCCTCTAAATGGAAGTATATCCCTGAAATGATTTTGGAAACGGGCTGGTATTTTGGAAGAGTGTTTTACAGCCCAGAAATTATTTTGGTGGGAAGGTGTAGATATTAAGCTTTCTGGCAGATTCAAACTGTGGGCCAGACCGAGACTCAGACTCAGGAACTTTACCCTCTGCAGGCAAGTGGTCTACTGAGCGAGCTCCTCTAGCATGACTTGCATCCCATCCCCACAGCTTCACTTTTGTCAGTACCTTATCTCATACATTACAAACTTCACAGGTGCTCTCCTGTGAAACTCACAAGACTAGGACTTCTGGTAGAAAGAATATTGCAGAGACATGGCTTAGCCACAGCCTGAGGAATATTTCTAGAATGAAATTTTCACTCTGCAGCAGCACGTGTGCAGATATGAAACTTCCTGGCAGATTAAAACTGTGTGGCCACACCAAGACTCAAACTCGGGCTCTTTGCCTTTTGTGGGCAAGTGGTCTATCAAATGAGCTACTCAAGCAAGACTCACGAGCTGTCCACACAGATTTTAATCTGGCAGAAAGCTTCATATCAGTGCACACTCTGCTGCAGAGTGAAAATTTCTTTCTGGAAACACCTCCCAGGCTGTGGCTAAGATCTCTTTAATATCTTTTCTTATATGAGTGGTAGTTCTGCAAGTTTTATAGGAGAACTGCTGTGGAGTTTGGAAGGTAGTAGATGATGTACTTCCAGAAGTAAAGCTGTGAGGACAGGTTGTGAGCTGTGCTTGCGGAGCTCAGCTGGCAGGGCACTTTATGATGAAAGGCAAAGCTTCTAAGTTTGAGTCTCGGTCAGGCACACAGTTTTAATCTGCTAGAAAATTTTATATCACTGCACACTCTGCTGCAGAGTGCAAATTTCAACAGAATGAAACCTTATAATTAATTTTGTCTTGGTAAGAATTATTGAACTGTGTTGTAGGTGCCAAGTTCAAACATAATTCATTGTTACTACAAAGAGCGTGTGCATGTGTGTGTGTGTGTGTGTGTGTGTGTGTGTGTGTGTGTGTGTGTGTGTGGGCACACGCGTATGAGGGTGGCGAAAAAATCTGGAAACACATATGTGTAGGAAAATGGCTTTCATCTGAGGTGCTTGTCAGAGAGTATTTCTCTACTTTTGCTGGTTCTATGATGATGAGTACCTTCTAATACACTGTGGGTCTTACCACAACAGAAAGAAAACAGTGACTTGAGAAATGTGTGTGTGTGTGTGTGTGTGTGTGTGTGTGGAGAGAGAGAGAGAGAGAGAGAGAGAGAGAGAGAGAGAGACCACTTGGCCACCGAGTAAGGTCTCTTCTCCACAAGTATAATAATGGCGAAGGCCCAGACAGTGGAAAAGGAGGAAGGAATGGGTAAATGAAATTTATAAAAGAAGAGGAAAAATACGTATGTAATAATCCAGATGGTTTCCACAGTTATTTTAGAATGATTCTGTAAAAATTCTACTACATTCTGAAAAGTGTGGAGCATCAGCTTGGTAAGTTGAGAAACTTTCAGAAACCATATCTCCAAGTGAACATCTAGTCATCCACAAACAAACAAATAATACTAATAAATACTGTTAATACAAGAGATGTTTTCAGAAATTGTGTTTTTCAGAATAATTGATACGGGTTAACAGCAGTGCTGAAATGTGGGGGACGTGGTGAATTCAGTATCTACTTGGTTGTTACCAGCAGTGACGCACTATTGACAACGAAAATTTGGAAATCTTGGGGATGTTACACTATGTAAAATATGGATACAGCTTTAAGTTCTATGATACATGCTTTGTGTTGTTGGCATTTTCCAGACGCCGCAAATAATTTACAATAGCACTACGCCATATACGGACTTTGCAGTTTGATGCTGTGTAGTAAAGATCACTTTTGAAATGGTCCTCTTAATGATTTATCTTGTAGAAGATACAGTAATTAACTACACTTACTGGTAGGTTCATTTCTGAGGTAACCTCAAACTGTGCAGCTCTCTGACGGTTCACTTTGGTCGTGTAACGACCTGCACTCGTACACTAAATGAGCGAACTTTCAGAAGTCCACCTCGGTAGCTGCACAGTCAGTGCGACAGATTGCTAACCGAAGGAGCTCAGGTTCACTTCCCGACCGGGTCGGAGATTTTCTCCACTCAGGGTCTGAGTATAGTGTTGCCCTTATGTTCACATCATCATAATTGACATTCCACAGTTTAGATGGCCATATGGGCACTGATTCTAAAATCCCAACAGGAGGGGATCCGTTCGCCAATCATATGTGGGTACACATATAGTCTGCGACTCATTTGTTACAGTGTGAGTGCTCCCATTGGTGACCTCATGTCAGGATTGCTGGCGAGATGCCGTGCGATAATGGATGACTGTGATTTTATTCATTTTTTTTCTTTATTTATTGTATTTTTTTCCATGGAGACACCAACTGGTGTCTTTTGCAAACGTCATAGCATTTTTTACAAGTTTAGTACAGTCATATATACATATGTGGTTACATATACATGATACAAATGTACCATTGTAGCTAATGAGGCACAATATTGGGTGTTACATCGTACCTATTACAAATATTCAGATTTTACACAACTATATATATATATATATATATATATATATATATATATATATATATATATATATATATATGGTTATAATAGAAGGAAACATTCCACGTAGGAAAAATATATCTAAAAACAAAGATGATGTGACTTACCAAATGAAAGTGCTGGCAGGTCGACAGACACACAAACAAACACAAACACACACACAAAATTCAAGCTTTCGCAACAAACTGTTGCCTCATCAGGAAAGAGGGAAGGAGAGGGAAAGATGAAAGGGTGTGGGTTTTAAGGGAGAGGGTAAGGAGTCATTCCAATCCTGGGAGCGGAAAGACTTACCTTAGGGGGAAAAAAGGACGGGTATACACTCGCACACACACACACACATATCCATCCACACATACACAGACACAAGCAGACATATTTAAAGAACCATATAAATATGTCTGCTTGTGTCTGTATATGTGTGGATGGATGTGTGTGTGTGTGTGTGCGCGAGTGTATACCCGTCCTTTTTTCCCCCTAAGGTAAATCTTTCCGCTCCCGGGATTGGAATGACTGCTTACCCTCTCCCTTAAAACCCACATCCTTTCGTCTTTCCCTCTCCTTCCCCCTTTCCTGATGAGGCAACAGTTTGTTGCGAAAGCTTGAATTTTGTGTGTATGTTTGTGTTTGTCTGTGTGTCTGTCGACCTGCCAGCTCTTTCATTTGGTAAGTCACATCATCTTTGTCTTTAGAGGGAAACATTCCACGCGGGAAAAAGGTGTCTGTGTATGTGCGGATGGATATTTGTGTGTGTGCAAGTGTATACCTGTCCTTTTTTCCCCCTAAGGTAAGTCTTTCCGCTCCCGGGATTGGAATGACTCCTTACCCTCTCCCTTAAAACCCACATCCTTTCGTCTTTCCCTCTCCTTCCCTCTTTCCTGATGAAGCAACCACTGGTTGCATGTATGTATGTGTGTGTTTGTGTTTCTATCGACCTGCCAGAGCTTTCGTATGGTAAGTCATATATATATATATATATATATATATATATATATATATATATATATATATATATATATATATATATATATATATATATATATATATATAAAAATAGAGGGAAACATTCCATGTGGGGAAAATTTAAACGAAAGCACTGGCAGGTCGAAAGACACACAAACAAACACAAACATACACACAAAATTCAAGCTTTCGCAACAAACTGTTGCCTCATCAGGAAAGAGGGAAGGAGAGGGAAAGACGAAAGGATGTGGGTTTTAAGGGAGAGGGTAAGGAGTCATTCCAATCTTGGAAGCAGAAAGACTTACCTTAGGGGGAAAAAAGGACGGGTATACACTCGCACACACACACATATCCATCCACACATATACAGACACAAGCAGACATATTAAAAGGCAAAGAGTTTGGGCAGAGATGTCAGTCAAGGCGGAAGTGCAGAGGCAAAGATGTTGTTGAATGACAGGTGAGGTATAAGTGGCGGCAACTTGAAATTAGCGGAGATTGAGGCCTGGTGGGTAACGGGAAGAGAGGATATATTGAAGAGCAAGTTCCCATCTCCGGAGTTCGGATAGGTTGGTGTTGGTGGGAAGTATCCAGATAACCCGGACGGTGTAACACTGTGCCAAGATGTGCTGGCCGTGCACCAAGGCATGTTAAGCCACAGGGTGATCCTCATTACCAACAAACACTGTCTGCCTGTGTCCATTCAAGCGAATGAACAGTTTGTTGCTGGTCATTCCCACTTAGAATGCATCACAGTGTAGGCAGGTCAGTTGGTAAATCACGTGGGTGCTTTCACACGTGGCTCTGCCTTTGATCGTGTACACCTTCCGGGTTACAGGACTGGAGTAGGTGGTGGTGGGAGGGTGCATGGGACAGGTTTTCACCGGGGGCGGTTACAAGGATAGGAGCCACAGGGTAGGGAAGGTGGTTTGGGGATTTCATAGGGATGAACTAACAGGTTACGAAGGTTAGGTGGATGGCGGAAACACACTCTTGTTGGAGTGGGGAGGATTTCATGAAGGATGGATCTCATTTCAGGGCAGGATTTGAGGAAGTCGTATCCCTGCTGGAGAGCCACATTCAGAGTCTGGTCCAGTCCCAGAAAGTATCCTGTCACCAGTGGGGCACTTTTGTGGTTCTTCTGTGGGAGGTTCTGGGTTTGAGGGGATGAGGAAGTGGCTCTGGTTATTTGCTTCTGTACCAGGTCGGGAGGGTAGTTACGGGATGCGAAAGCTGTTGTCAGGTTGTTGGTGTAATGGTTCAGGGATTCCGGACTGGAGCAGATTCGATGATGATGATGTTAGGTTGTAGGCCGCTCAACGGCGCGGTTATCAGCGCCCGTACAATTTCCCAACCTTTGCTCAGCCCAATTTCGCCACTTTCCTGGATGATAATGAAATGATGAGGACAACACAAACACCCAGTCATCTCGAGGCAGGTGAAAATTCCTGACCCCACCGGGAATCGAACCCGGGACCCCGTGCTCGGGAAGCGAGAACGCAACCGCGAGACCACTAGCGGCGGACGGGGAGCAGATTCGTTTGCCACAAAGACCTAGGCTGTAGGGAAGGGACCGTTTGATGTGGAATGGGTGGCAGCTGTCATAATGGAGGTACTGTTGCTTGTTGGTGGGTTTGATGTGGACGGACGTATGAAGCTGGCCATTGGACAGATGGAGGTCAACGTCAAGGAAAGTGGCGTGGGATTTGGAGTAGGACCAGGTGAATCTGATGGAACCAAAGGAGTTGAGGTTGGAGAGGAAATTCTGGAGTTCTTCTTCACTGTGAGTCCAGATCATGAAGACGTCATCAATAAATCTGTACCAAACTTTGGGTTGGCAGGCCTGGGTAACCAAGAAGGCTTCCTCTAGGCGACCCATGAATAGGTTGGCGTACGAGGGGGCCATCCTGGTACCCATGGCTGTTCCCTTTAATTGTTGGTATGTCTGGCCTTCAAAAGTGAAGAAGTTGTGGGTCAGGATGAAGCTGACTAAGGTAATGAGGAAAGAGGTTCTAGGTAGGGTGGCAGGTGATCGGCGTGAAAGGAAATGCTCCATCGCAGCGAGGCCCTGGACGTGCGGAATATTTGTGTATAAGGAAGTGGCATCGATGGTTACAAGGATGGTTTCCGGGGGTAACAGATTGGGTAAGGATTCCAGGCGTTCGAGAAAGTGGTTTGTGTCTTTGATGAAGGATGGGAGACTGCATGTAATGGGTTGAACGTGTTGATCTACGTAGGCAGAGATATGTTCTGTGGGGGCTTGGTAACCAGCTACAATGGGGCGGCCAGGATGACTGGGTTTGTGAATTTTAGGAAGAAGGTAGAAAGTAGGGGTGCGGGGTGTCGGTGGGGTCAGGAGGTTGATGGAGTCAGGTGAAAGGTTTTGCAGGGGGCCTAAGGTTCTGAGGATTCCTTGAAGCTCCGCCTGGACATCGGGAATGGGATTACCTTGGAAACTTTGTATGTGGTGTTGTCTGGAAGCTGACGCAGTCCCTCAGCCACATACTCCCGACGATCAAGTACCACGGTCGTCGAACCCTTGTCCGCCGGAAGAATGACGATGGATCGGTCAGCCTTCAGATCACAGATAGCCTGGGCTTCAGCAGTGGTGATGTTGGGAGTAGGATTAAGGTTTTTTAATAAGGATTGAGATGTAAGGCTGGAAGTCAGAAATTCCTGGAAGGTTTGGAGAGGAGGATTTTGAGGAAGAGGAGGTGGGTCCCGCTGCGATGAAGGACGGAACTGTTCCAGGCAGGGTTCAATTTGGATAGTGTCCTGGGGAGTTGGATCATTGGGAGTAGGATTAGGATCATTTTTCTTCGTGGCAAAGTGATATTTCCAGCAGAGAGGACGAGAGTAGGACAGTAAATCTTTGACGAGGGCTGTTTGGTTGAATCTGGGAGTGGGGCTGAAGGTGAGGCCTTTGGATAGGACAGAGGTTTCGGATTGGGAGAGAGGTTTGGAGGAAAGGTTAACTACTGAATTAGGGTGCTGTGGTTCCAGATTGTGTTGATTGGAATTTTGAGATTTTGGAGGGAGTGGAGCTGGAAGTGGGAGATTGAGTACATGGGAGAGACTGGGTTTGTGTGCAATGAGAGGAGGTTGAGGTTTGCTGGAAAGGTTGTGAAGGGTGAGTGAGTTGCCTTTCCGGAGGTGGGAAACCAGGAGATTGGATAGTTTTTCGAGGTGGAGGGTGGCATGCTGTTCTAATTTGCGGTTGGACTGTAGGAGGATGCTCTGAACAGCCGGTGTGGATGTGGGAGAGGAAAGATTAAGGACTTTTATTAAGGATAGGAGTTGACGGGTGTGTTCATTGGCTAAGTTGATGTGTAGGTGAACGATTAGGTGGGAGATGGCAATGGATTGTTCAGTTTGGAACTGGTATAGGGACTGATGCAAAGAAGGGTTGCAGCCAGAGATGGTGTAAAACCTGTCCCATGCACCCTCCCACCACCACCTACCCCAGTCCTGTAACCCGGAAGGTGTACACGATCAAAGGCAGAGCCACGTGTGAAAGCACCCACGTGATTTACCAACTGACCTGCCGACACTGTGATGCATTCTATGTGGGAATGACCAGCAACAAACTGTCCATTCGCATGAATGGACACAGGCAGACAGTGTTTGTTGGTAATGTCACATCATCTTTGTTTTTTGATTACATATATATACACACAGATGATGTGACTTACCGAACGAAAGTGCTGGCAGGTCGATAGACACACAAACAAACACAAACATACACACAAAATTCAAGCTTTCACAACAAACTGTTGCCTTATCAGGAAAGAGGGAAGGAGAGGGAAAGACGAAAGGATGTGGGTTTTAAGGGAGAGGGTAAGGAGTCATTCCAATCCCAGGAGGGGAAAGACTTACCTTAGGGGGGAAAAAGGACAGGTATACACTCGCGCACACACACACATACATCCATCCGTACATACACAGACACAAGCAGACATTTGTAAAGGCATAACTGTAACTTTTGTTCACTTGATCACTACACACAACCACACTAGACGCCATCTTGCTTTTCAAAGCCATACGACTACACGTCCAGTGTGCAGGCACTCTGAAATGTCTGGAAGTAACCATCCGAAGCGACTTAAGTTGGAACGACCACATAGAGCTAGCCGTGAGGAAAGCAGATGACAGCAGGAGATTAAATGGAAGAATCCAAAAGAGATGTTATCACTTTACTGGACCTGTACTGAGCACTGCTTGTAGTCTAAGAACATTTACCAGTGTGATTAATAGAGGAAATGGAGAAGTTCCTACGGAAAACGGCGGGTTTTGTCACATGCTCTTATAGCAAGCACGAGAGCTTCACAGAGATACTTATCAAACTGCAGTTGCATCCACTATAAGAGAGTTGTTGTGCATCACAGAGGTGTTTAAAATTCCGAGAGCGCATGTTCCGAAAAGTCAGGCAACATACTCAATCCCAAAAACACTGAATGCTCAAAGGTATCTGGACACCTATCAGTGGCTATTAATATGGGGCACGTCCACACTTCACCTTATGGCGGATTGAACTCTGCTGGGGACACTTTCAGAAAGTGTCCGAATATTTCTGGAGGAATGGAAGGTCATTCTCCCTCAAAAGCCGAAACCACAGAACGGAGTGATGTTAGAGGTGCTCCATTGGTTTCAGGTCAGGGCCCTCAGAAGGCCAATCCATTTATTGCCTCACAGTTGCTGGTTACTGACAGAGTGCATTATCATACTGAAACAATCATCATCTCTGAACTGTTCCTTTACTCTAGCAGTACACAGGGCTGCAAAATCTGTCCATATGCTTCCGCATTTATCGTTTTCTTAAGGGGAATGAGGGGACCACGCCTTTATCACGAAAAACTCCCCCATACCGCGACAGCACCTTCTCTGTACTTCACTACACAAGATGGCTGGTTACGTCCTCTGTCCCGTGATCCACTGTCCTGTGGCGTGGCGTCAGTCTTTACTCCACCTCAAAGGTCGCTTAACATTGACTACACAAATGTGCTGAGCACTTGGACCGTTGTACCTCAATCTTTTACCAAACCCTAATTCTCCTTTTTCTGTTGGTAGCACTTTGGAACAGTTGAATATTTATTTCCACGGATTTCATGTGATTTTTTGTAACCAACCTCTGCAATGCTCGATGGTCCCTGAGCATCAGTATATCTGGTCTGCCTGGTCTCTGTTTAGCCGCGATTGTTCCTTCGCGATTCCACTTGAAAACCACATCACCGACAGTCGTCTCGGCCCGCTGGAAGGATTGAGATGTCCTGGTAGACTTGTTGCCCAGCTGACATCCAGTGACCAGTACACGTTGGAAGTTACTGAGCTCCTCTGAGAGATCCATTCTCGTGATACTGCTTCTTTAATGATGACACAGTACCCACAGCCTCCAATTGTACTGGCGGATCAGCCTCTCGTAACATCTAGTGGTCGCTTCTGCATTACATACGAGTGCCCAGATACTTATGACCAGATAGTGTACAGCTCGGGAAATAACAAGAACGCGAGAAACATATAAATTCAAGCTGTTATAGAAGCTATAAAGTTAACATGAAAATTGGGAACTACGAAGTCAATAAAATGAAAGAATTCTGCTACCGTGGCTGCAAGATAACACACGACGACTGAAACAAATAGACAAAACCAAGTAAAGAGAGCATCCACAGGCAAGACTCATACTATGAGATATTGGCCATAATTTGAGGAGTAAAAATGGTTCAAATGGCTCTGAGCACTATGCGACTTAACTTCTGAGGTCATCAGTCGCCTAGAACTTAGAACTAATTAAAGCTAACTAACCTAAGGACATCACACACATCCATGCCCGAGGCAGGATTCGAACCTGCGACCGTAGCGGTCACGCGGTTCCAGACTGAAGCGCCTTTAACCGCACGGCTACACCGGCCGGCTTGAGGAGTAAATTTCTTGCAATGTATGTTCGTAGTACAGCACTGTACACTGAAGTGACAAAATTCGCGCATATACAGATGGCGGAAGCATCACGTGCGCAAGGTATGAAAGGGCAGTGCATTGGCGGAGCTCTCGTTTGTACTCGGGTGATTCGTGTGGAAGGGTTTGCATCGAGATTATGGCCGCACGACGCGAATTACCAGGCTCTGAACGCGGAACGGTAGTTGGAACTGGACGCTTGGGACATTTCATTTCGGCAACCGCTATGGAATTCAATATTCCGAGATCCTTGGTGTCAGCAGTGTGGTGGGAACACCACATCTGAGTCACTAGCTCTAATCACGGACAACGCAGTGGGCGACAGCCTCCACTTTACGACCGAGAGGAGCGGCGTTTGCGTAGAGTTGTCAGTGCTAGCAGACATGCAACACTGCGTGAAACAACCACAGAAATGGATACGGGACGTGTCCCTTAAGAAAGAGCGCCGTAACCTGGCGTTGATGGGCCGCGGCAGCACACGGCCAGCGCAGCGCGACTGCCTCTGCTGACAGCCCCACGTCGCCTGCAGCGACTCCCCTCAGCTGGTGGCCCTACCGGCTGGTCCTGGGCGACTGGGAAGCCGTTCCCCGGTCAGACGAGCCCCGGTTTCCGTCGGTGGCAGCTGGTGATGCGGTTCGAGTGTCGCGCAGACCTGACGAAGCCGTGGACCCGAAAGTCGGTGTGTGGGCTGTGTTTGCACGAAATGGACTGTGTCCTCTTGTCCTACTGAACCGATCGTCGACTGGGACAGACTGTTTGCTGCCATTCGTGGACTTCATTTTCCCAAATAACGACGGAATTTTTATCTATGACAATGTGCCGTGTCGCCGGGCCACAACTGTTCGCAGGTGGTTTGAAGAACATTCCGGACAACTCGAGCGAATGATTTGGCCACCGAGATCGCCCGACACGAATCCTGCAGAACATTTATGGGACATAATCGACACGTCAGATCGTGCACAACATCCTGCACCGGCAGCACTTGTGCAATTACAGACGGCTGTAGAGGCAGCGCGGATTAATATTTCTGCAGGGGACTCTCCAGCGACCTGTCGAGTCCACGGCACGTCGAGTTCCAGCGCTGCGCCGGGCAAAAGGAGCTGCGTCACGATACGAGGAGGAGGCGGCCCTCGACTCTTGTCACCTCACTGCGCGCAAGTGGGTCACGGATTGTGGGAAAACTGGAAAAGAAGCATTTGAGATGAGGCGCTACAGAAGGGCGCAGAAAACGAAGTTGGCCGACAAAATGAGAGATAAGCAGGCTCTCTGCAGAACCAACAGGGTGAGCAACACGAGGAAAACACTGACAAGAAGAAGGGGCAGAACGCATAATACGTGTGTCAATACAATAACGATTAACTTCTGTGGTACGTGAGGGAGCGTAAAAACTACATAAGATAAAGAGGTTGACACAGGAGCCGCATCAAACCAGCCAGAAGACTGATGGATAAAAAGGAGGATTACCGTCAATGGTTCTTCTCACGCACCAGTCGCTTATATAGGATGAAGAAAAATTCGCGGACTTTGCGGCGCAATACAAAAATGTCCGCCACAGAGTTTCCACCTGCGCGTATTTTGGGCAGTAAACGGCCGTTCAGGACTGGCGAATTCCGAGTGCGCGAATTTTTCTTCACCCTGTATAATAGGGATAGGGAGCGAGTAGGGATATGTGGTGGTTCCCAGAGTACCCTCCGCCAGACACCGTCAGGTCACTCGCAGAATACAGATGTAGATCACGAACATTTCAAGCTTCACTACGAAATATGGAACACATGCATTTGCTTTACACGTGGAAATGTCTCATTCCTGTTTGACAGACAACACAATGCTTGGTGACAGCGCCTCCCACCGTTGTGCTACAGCCACACCTTTGAAACCCACGGTGTCTGAAATCTATAAAGTAATAAGAAGGCTGGCCAAAGGATGAATGTGCTACCGAGCGCATCAGAGTTACACATCAATTTGCCCAACAGAATTGTTTATCAAGCCAGTTGTTAGTGCTTCAGTGTGTATCGTAATAGTACACACGTTCGCCGACCGTGCCATCTGCGGTCATTTTACAAATACTTGCACTTACGTATGTTAATGTGTTGTATGCTGGTGCAGTGACACAACCCACTTAAAGGTGGCATGTTTTTTTTCCATTTTACATACGGATTTCACGTCTGAGATAGCAACTTGACTATGCCAAGGGGGAGGTAGCAGGAAATTAGCTAAATCGCTAAATTATGAAGTAAATTGGTTCTTTCAAAATAAAAACAAAAGCCTACGCAAGAAAATGACTTCCCTTAAGCTATTTAGGACAAGCGCAGAAAATGCAAACCAGGTCGGTCAGAAAGCAAGCCACAGCTGTGCCACGCTTGATTCTTTAAGTGAAAGTCTTGCAAGATGCAGGCGACCTCGTAATGTCTTCCGCGGTACAAACTGTAATCTCATCGTGTTCGGTGAACGGAACGAAATGAGGCCTCTTTGGCTGGTGCAACAGGTGTGAACTAAGCTTTACAACGAAAACTTCCCACGTCGATCTATGCACCAACGCCGACGCATCAACTCGAAACTGTTATATTCGCAACTTACGCCCGCGTTGAAGAAACGGCTGAAATTATCTCCAGCGTTTTCTGCTTGTTCACCTACACACTATTTTTCGTTTGTCTCACGTCATTTCGATGGGCCTGAGGTAACTTATCTGCCAAAGAAAGAAATTTGGAGCCATTTTCTGACTGAACGTCTGTAATATAGGATTTAAGGTTTGCCGGCGTACAAGAAGCATTTGTTTCCTTCGAAAATAGGCCCAAAACTGGATGCGTCTTATACGCTGGTAGCAAGTTAAGGCAGGAAACCACCATTCTTTCAAGATTGTTATGTTTCGGCATGAACCGTTAGCTTCCTTTAGCTTCCTTGCGAATTTTTGGCATTCCAGTTATATAGAGTTCAGTGCATGCGCAACGCCGTCCTTATCGGTTTTAGTATTGTTGGTTCAAACTTCAGTTATTGTTGTGTTTACTGTGGAGTTCCACTTGTGCCGTATCTATATTGAGGTTTTACTTGCAAACTATGGCTGAAAACTGTCATTGCTATGGACTATTATAGCATTTAAGCTGCATGTGATTACATATGAAAAGAACATGGAAACAGGGCTTCAGAAAGGCATTTTGGGCCGCCTCCACCTGAAAAAATAATAAGACATTGGCGGAATCAAGAAGTTGTTTTATAGAAAGCAACTCGCAGTAAACATAATCAGAGCAGTGGAACTGTTAAATGGCAAAAATTTGAAGCAGAATTCAGTACTTGGATTTTGGAGAACAAACAAGCAGGAATTTCACTTTCTACGAAAGTGATCATTTATCAAACAAAGCTATATTCCATTACAAAGGGATCGCCGAACGTACCGGATCTACATCATGGTGTTCAGCTTTGTATGCGGACCAAGACAAAAATATCGCAGAAGATGCTAGCCGAGTACGAAGAACAAATTGTTGAACTGCATCGATTCATCATTAACGCAAGGAAAGGGGAAAAGTTTGAACTCCCGCAATTAACATGGATGAAACTACATTAACCTTTCGGGAAGACTCACTACACTGTCGTTTAATCCTGCTGCGCTGACGGGACAAAGCTGTCACCACTTTTGACTTTTAAAAGAAAGACGCTTCCTAACTGATTTGCGTGTCACTTCATACCAGTAAAGCTGCTTACAATATCTTCATTACTTAGTCGTCTTAAAATGTCGCGTTCAGTACTGAGCGAAGCCAAACAGTTTAATTTGTCTTCTAAGATGGTGATTCGAAGCCTAATTTTAATTAACTTCGATGCTGAAAACAACATTATCCCACTGCTGTTTGTAACCATAAGTGACGGGTAGATTGTTAGAGCTACCATGATATTAAGAAAACAATCCTTCACTCCGTTCTTTCCTTCTTTCGTTTTTTTCAAAGAGTAGTTCATACACCCCGCCGCTCCAGACTGATTACTTTTTCATTTTTCCTCACCATCTCCATGAATCCGTGGAAGGAAGTCTTGAATTGAATCAGTTAATTTCCTAGTCCGTCGTTTAAGACATTGTTATAGGCCTTAATTGATTTTGAGCTATTGCAATTATTTCTTTATTGGTAACTGCACCCAAACTGTTGAGAAACCAATACGAGAAACAACTAGGTCGTGTGCCTCAAACCTCTGAGGCAATTTTGATTTAAACGGATTCATAATAAGGAAGAAACTACTCGTTGGTAATTTTTCTGGCGGAGACAGCTCAGTATATGGTAGCAGAATGAGATTTTCACTCTGCAGCGGAGTGTGCGCTGATATGAAACTTCCTGGCAGATTAAAACTGTGTGCCCGACCGAGACTCGAACTCGGCTTGCCCGCGAAAGGCAAAGGTCCCGAGTTCGAGTCTCGGTCGGGCACACAGTTTTAATCTGCCAGGAAGTTTCAGTATATGGTAATTCGGCTCAGTCATGAGGGGACAAACGTACGTTTATTTTGCATTTGCGCCGTGTTTCATTTTCTCACTCAATGCAGTCCACTAACTCAGCAGGTTCACCTCACATTCTTCAATGCCTTTTTCCACGTCCAATTTGGAATTCTAAAAAGTTTTGCAAGGTATAACATTATACTGTGTTTCCAGGTTTGTCATTGTTTTTTTGTAAAATTAGAACAATATCAGGTGATCTGATCCCTCAGATTTCCTTGGCGTGACTCATTAATGGAACAGCGTAATACACTGAGGTGATAAAAAGTCATGGGACAGCAACATGCACGTACACAGATGGCGGTAGCGTGTAAAATGGGAGTGCGCTGGCGCAGCTCTCATTTGTGCTCATGTTGTTCACGTAAAAGGTTTCCGGCGTAATTAGGTCTGTACCAAGGGAATTAACACACTTTGAACGCGGACTGTTTGTTGGAGCTAGACCCAGGGGAAACTCCACTTCGGAAATCGTTAGAGGTCTACAGTGTCAAGAGTGCGCCGAGAATACCAAATTTCAGTCATTTGAACTCACCACGCACCGTGCAGTGGCCTATAGCCTTCAATTAACGAGCGAGACCAGCGGTGTTTGCATAGAGTTGCCGGTGCTAACAGAAGGCAGCAGTGCGAGAAATAATCGTAGAAATCAATGTGGGGCGTACAACGAAATTTGGCGTTAATGTACCGTGGCAACAGACGACTGAGCGAGTGCATTTGCCAACAGCACGGCATCGCCTGCTGCGCCTCTCCTGAACTCGTGACGATATCGGTTGGATCCTAGACGATGGAAAACCGTTTCCTCTTTAGATGAGTGCCGATTTCAGTTGTTAAGAGCTGGTGGTAGGGTTCAAGTGTGGTCCAAGGCCACGAAGCAAGGCACTGTGCAAACTCTTGGTGGCTCCATAATGGTGTGGGCTGTGTCTACACGGAATGGACTGAATCCTCTGATCCAACTGAACCGACCATTGACGGAAATGGTTATGTTCGGCTACTTGGACACCACTTGCAGCCATTCGTGGACTTGACGTTTCGAAACAACGATGGAATTTTTATAGATGACACTACCCCATGTCACTGGACTACAACTGTTGGCGATTGGTTTGAAGAACATTCTGGACAGTTCAAGCGAATGATTTGGTCACTCAGATCGTCCGACATGAATTCCATCTAACATTTATGGGACATATCGAGAGGTCACTTCGTGTACAAAATCCTGGACCAGCAACACTTTCGCAATTATGGACGGCTACAGGGGCAGCATGGCCCAGTG
Organism: Schistocerca piceifrons; assembly: GCF_021461385.2. Classification (NCBI taxonomy): domain Eukaryota; kingdom Metazoa; phylum Arthropoda; class Insecta; order Orthoptera; family Acrididae; genus Schistocerca; species Schistocerca piceifrons. Next base: position 1,749,552 of record NC_060145.1, read on the forward strand.
TTTCTGCAGGGGACTTTCGAACGACTTTTTGAGTCCGTCCCACGCCGAGTTGGTACACTACGCCGGGCAAAAGGAGGTCCGATACGGTGTTCGGAGGTGTCCCGTGATTTTTTGGAGATTCAGGCGTCGACCGAGAACCAGACGGGTAGAAGGAGTCATGGAGGTCTAGCAGAAAATGGGCTGAATGGGATGGAAAGCTCGAGCACTGGATCGTGGTAACTGGTGAATAATTGTTGAAGACGTCAAGGTCCACAATGAACTGTAGGGTCACAGAAGAAGAAGAAGAAGAAGAAGAAGAAGACAAATAGAATCAACGAGGCGTAACACCCGACAGTACTACCGGAATCTTCTTTGTCTTCTGAAATTTTAAAAAGTACCGTCTTTACTTCTTTATACCCTCGTATGAGGTCTTTTGCAACATCAATTAGCGTAACCAACAGGTTGTCTATTTTGGTACGAGAATGGGGTTACCAGTTTCTGCTTTTTTCAAGCAATTGGTTAGAATTTTATACCTGTTGGTCGAAGCTATAAAAATGCATAAAGCTGTCCCAATAAGTGCAATTGCCTTACGGCACTGGTACAGCGCTTGTCTGCTGGCTGTACTCCCGGACTGAGTGAATGCATTGTGCAGGTCGCCGACACTCTTAAATTACTTTATGCCAGAACCGACGCTTGGACGCAGTTGTAGTTTCTGCAGTTGGAGTAGTATTATCGTAAAACTGATTATGGTAGTTCTTAATGTGTTTATCAATCTCTTTGAAAAATTTGCTCTAACACTGAAACTCAATTAAAGTTTAACGTGGAATGTGAACCACGTCTCGTTTCTGGAGAATCTTCACATCACTGAGAGATGAAGACTAGTTTAAAGGCAGACTGAATTGATCCCGCGACCTTCCGTTTTCCAAGCAAGTGCACCACCACTAGGCTACCGGTCTGACAGTGCTAGAGAACTGCACTCGCGTATTTAAGAAAGCTAACGAAATTCAGAAACCTGTTGAAACGTCAGGCAAGAGCGAAGAAACCGGGACAATAAGTGGTAAGTCTTGTGAGCCGTGGCCTTCTAGATTGGGGTTAATACAGAGAGAGAGAGAGAGGTGCCATCTTGGGAAATGAAGAAGCAACTGTGGCGCTACCTGCAGAAGTTAATGGGGAGATCACGATGGTAGCAAATCACAGGGCGCAGGTGTTACTTCGACAACGTCTAACGTTTGGGAAATGGACGTAATCGTCAAATATTTTACGTCTTTTCGTCCATTTGACCTCATTGTTACAATGGGCACATGCAATAAAGGTACGTTTAATAGCCACGACTAAAATCCACAGAAGTGCGGTGTACGTTGTTCATCGTCCGCTACACAAGGAGACTGCAGTCGGTCGTTGACTGTGCACACAAGATTGATACATCATTGGCAACAATAATGTGGAGAGATTACATCGACGTTACAGTGCCAGGGTTGGGTTCTTTTGGGAGAGGAGACCAGACAGCGAGGTCATCGGTCTCATCGGATTAGGGAAGGATGGGGAAGGAACTCAGCCGGGCCCCTTTTCAAAGGAACCATCCCGGCATTTGTCTGAAGCGAGTTAGGGAACTGACGGAAAACCTAAATCAGGATGGCCTCTCGAATGCTAGTCCAGTGTGCCAACCACTGCGCCACCTCGCTCGTACGATGCCAGGCAAACCATCTGTTTAGACCCCGTTCTTTGACGTGAGAATTCGTGTGTGGTGATCAAATGGCTGGAAACCTTAACGCCACATGTCCTCTCGACTGTCACGTGTGTTCTCTGGCTAATGCGACCGGCAACAGAACGTCCGCACGTGTGCACCACGTGACTGCACACCGCACGCGCGCCTCTCTCGACTCCACACGACAACCGATTGCGGCCTGGGAGCAACAAACCCTGGTACGTTTCTCCTGAATCCATTGCTCTGCAACTCTCAGTGTACAGGTATCGATTTCAGGCACTCGACAGACTGCTGTCGTCCGAACTCTCTTTGTTTTTTTAACACAAATTTGAATATATTATCCGGTGGTTGTGACGTAACATAAAATACAGTCTCAGTTAGACCACAAAATAGCTTGGAATTTCTTGTCGCTTTTATAAAAATCATTTCACTTATATCTATCATACAAGTTGTCATCACGTGATTCCAGTTTCCGATTTTGGTTTTCTTCTTACAAATTAACGCACCGTAAAGTGGCTTGTGGAGTACACTGTTTGATGTGGATAACCAGAACTTCTGTCGTTTTACCACTGGCAGTCATCGACCTCTTGGATAATACACCTGTCCACAGATTCCCATACCTTCCCACCCCTACCCGGCCTCTATTCCAGTTCGCTGTCGTAGCTATTCCTGACAGTGGTGGCAACTTGTGCAGTTGAAAAGTTGTAGAAATATCGCAACTAGTGACGGTCGCATCAACACGCAACATTTAATATTCCTTTAATAAGAAAGATACCAATAAATAGCCTAAATCCTAAAACAAAAATTAATATTCGTAATGCTACTTAATTGATTTTTGCTGTGACGTCATAGCTGCTGGTAGGTTTTCAGAATTCTCCGGTTATATTGTGTATTTTTGATATTTTGAGCGTCTTCTCGAATATTTTCTGTTTAATAATTCCGTTAAGAGTATTGTGGTAATTTGTTACAACACAATTTGCATCTTCTGTGAAGTGCAAACTACTTGATGTTCATGTATACAGTACATGTAAACTGAAGCGGTAGAGAAACTGGTACAGGCATGCGTATTCAAATACAGAATACGGCGCTGCGGTCGGCAACGCCTGCCTGTATAAGACAACAAGTGTCTGGCGCAGTTGTTAACAGCGGTTGTTGCTGCTACAGTGGCAGGTTATCAAAATTTAAGAGAGTTTGTTCCGAGGTAGCGATGAAGTGGGGATTTTCCCGTATGACCATTTCCCGAGTGTACTGTGAATATCAGGAATCCGGTAAAACATCAAATCTCCGACATCGCTGCAGCCGGAAAAAGATTCTGTAAGAACGGGGCCAACGACGACTGAAGAGAATCGTTCAACATGACAGAAGTGCAAACCTTCCGCAAATTGCTGCAGATTTCAATGCCGGGCCATCAACAAGTGTCAGCCTGCGAACCACTCAACGAAACATAATCGAAATGGTCTTTCGGAGCCGAAGGTCCACTCGTGTACCCTTGATGACTGCACGACACAAAGCTTTACGCCTCGCCTGCGCCCGTCAAAACCGACATTGGACTGTTAATGAATGCAAACATGTTACCTGCTCGGACGAGTCTCGTTAAAATTACATCGAGCAGATGGACTTGTAAGGGTATGGAGACAACCTTACGAATCCACGGACCCTGCATGTCAGCAGGGAACTGTTCAAGCTGGTGGAGGCTCTGTGATGGCGTGGGGTGTGTGCAGCTGGAGTGATATGGGGCCTCTAATACTCTTACAGGTGACACGTACGTAAGCATCCTGTCTGATCACCTGCATCCATTCATGTCCATTGTGCATTCCGACGGAATTGGGTAGTTCCAGCAGGACAATGCGACATCCCACACTCCCATAATTCCTACAGAGTGGCTCCAGGAACACTCTTATGAGTTCAAAGATTTCCTCTGGCCACCAAAGACACGAACATTATTGAGCATATATGGGATGCCTTGCAATGTGCTGTTCAGAAGAGCTCTTCCACCCCCTCGTTTAAATACAACCTCGCTGTATATTTGTGCAGTGGTTGGGGGCACAGGCTGCACTGCAACCTATATAGCCCGCAAGTAATGTGGCGCTGTTCTCCACATTAGAAATGAAACTGCCGGAGCGCCTTCTCTTCCTAATGGCCTTGGTGCCAACTGCCGCTTCCCACTTTTCCGTACTCACTCTCCTTAAGCTCTGCAGTTCCTTTGTAGCTTCTAAACTCTGCCTGATGTACGCAGCTTCTCATTCTTGCTCCGCTTTTAATATGTTACTGTCTTTATGCCTTGCATCTACCGGAGAGGGCATCGCTAGATTGCCAATCATCTCCAGAGCTACATTCGCCCCGGCGAAACCACTTTCTACACAACTCCTAACGCACCCCACTAGTCACAACTGCTCTTGACCAAATTTTACAGTATCTTGGATTAATAACAGGAAATTTCGACACACATAAACGGCTTTATACACTATCAATAACGTGTCTACCTTAACTTAATACAAACAGGAACGCCTTATAAGAGTATGTAGCTTAGCCTTCTTCAGCTATAGTCCAACTCATCTAAACTATGTGAGTACTCACTATTCCATCTGTCTACTAACGGAAACCCTGGGTCGCTATAAAGTATATACACAGGGTAACGAAAGATATTTTGTCAGCGTTAGTATAGAAAGTAAGAAAATTCAAATGAAAGGCTTCTGAGATAGAGCTACACTGAAAGAAACTACTGAACACTTGAAACGGAACTTGATGCACCTGCGACGTGCGTGGGCAATGGCAGCTTCACCGATCTACGGGCAGAAGTGTACACTGAAGAGCCAAAGAAAGAAATGTGCACTGAAGATCCAAAGAAAGAAATGTGCACTGAAGAGCCAAAGAAACTGGTATACCTGACTAACATCGTGTAGGGCCCCCGCGAGCACGCACGAGTGCCGCAAAACGACTTGACGTGGACTCGACTAATGTCTGCTCGACGGAACTGACAACATGAATCGTGCAGGGCTGTCCATAAATCAGTAAGAGTACGAGAGGGTGGAGGTCTCTACTGAACAGCACGTTGCGAATCGACACATATCATCACCACCATCATCGTCATCAACATCATCTATCTGTCGTTGTTGTCGTCTTCAGCCCGAAGACTGGTCTGATGCAGCTCTTCACGCTACTGTAACCCGTGCAAGTCTCTTCATCTCCGAATAACTACTGCAGCCTATATGCTTCCGAATCTGCGTACTGAATCCAGTTCTGGTCTCCCTCTACTATTTTTACACACCCCACACTTGCCTACAATACTAAATTGGTGGTACCATGATGTCTCAGAACGTGTTCTATCAATCGATCCCTTCTTCTAACCAGGTTGTGCCACAAATTCCTCTTCTCCCCAGTTCTATTCAGTACCTTCCCATTAGTTGCGTCGTCTGCGCACGTAATCTCTAGTATTCTTCTGTAGCACCATATTTCAAAAGCTATTCTCTTCCTGTCTCAACTGTTTATCGTCTACGTTTCCCTTCCATAGATGCCTACACTCCAGATAAATACTGTTTCATGACTCTTAAACCAATTGTTAGCTGTGATTAGGTTATGCTCTGTGCAAAATTTTACCAGACGGATTCCTCTTTCATTCCTTACCCCCAGTCCATATTCAGCTACTACTTTTCTTTCTCTTCCTTCTCCTACTATCGAACTCCAGTTCCCCACGACTATTAAATTTTCGTCTCCGTTAAGTATCTGAATAATTCATTTAGATCCTCATACATTTCTTCAATCTATTAAGTATCTGCGGAGCTAGTTGGCATATAAACTCTTACTGCTGTCCTGGGTGTTGGCTTTGTGTCTATCTTGGCTACAATAACGCGTTAACTATGCTGTTCATAGTAGCTTACCCGCATTTCTATTTTCTTATTCATTATTAAACCTATTATTGCATTAACCCTAATTGATTTTGTATTTATAACCGTATTCACCTGACCAGAAGCCCTGTTCCTCCTACCACCGAACTTCACTAATTCTCACTATATCTTACTTCAACCTGTCCATTTCCCTTTTTAATTTTTTTAACTTACATACCCAACTAAGGGTTCTAACATTCCACGCTGCAATCCGCAGACCGCCAGTTTTGTCTCTCCTGGTGATCACATCCTCCTGAGCAGTCGCCGTCCCGCGATCCGAATTGGGGGGGGGGGGGGGGGGGGGCTAATTTTACCTCCGGAATATTTTACCCAAGAGGATGCCATCATCATTCAACGATTCGTAGAGCTGCATGCCCTCGGGAAAAACTACGGGTGTAGTTTCACCTTGCTTTCAGCCATTCGCAGTACCAGCACAGCGAGGCCGTTTTGTTTCATGTTACACGAGGACACATCAGTCGGTCATCCAGACTGCGGCCCCTGCAACTACTGAAAAGGCTGCCGTCCCTCTTCAGCAGCAAGCCACCCCACCGATGGCAAAGTCCACGGTTCTATTTATACATTAAAGTCGATTTACTCACATCGCCACGAATAATGATATTTCTTAGAAGCAGATCAAAAAGTTGAGATTCACGTCCACGCAAAAATCAGATTTTCAGTTTTACAAGAAACGTCTTGTAGGTATAAGCGAACAAGAAACACGGCCGTGTGGAGGGAAAGGAGTAAGAGGAACAGACTTCACCCTCCACAGCAAAGTACGTAACTGCCGAGGTTCAGCAGCCGCCGGCGCTCTGGCAGCACGACGGCGGCAGACTATGAAGAGCCGTCGCCACACGGGCCGCGGATTCGAACGTTGAGCTGCGAGCGTGCCGAGTTTCCGACGTCATATCGTGGAAGAAGAAGAAAAAAAAATACGTTGGGCAATCTTTCCGAACGTGCAGCGCAATAAGTAATATGTCAGAACGTGCGTATGAACGTTGATCAATGAGACGGAAGCACGCTACCTACGTCAGATGACGCAGTCTCTCTTCAGTACAGACCCGCGAGACGCCATTTTGGCTTCCAATTGAAGCCCGTAATTATTATACATGCCGCTTCTAAGTAACAACAAACTGTGGATATCCCAAAAACCAGCTGATAATTGTAGGATTTGTTGTAATAAAATGGCGAGAAACATCATATTGGTGGTTAATGGATTACTGTAATTTTGTATTATGAAAGTATGCCATTCCGAGGCAATAAAGTATTGAGTATCCATCAGGAGCGCGTTGTCCTTTGTATAATTTGTTATAATCAAATATGAGTTAATAGCACATCTATGATTAAAACATTCAGGAGCGGACAAAATGCAAAACATGACCAGATATATTTTACGGTCAGTGTTGCCTAGTGAGCACATATGCAGACTGGTAACACAAGATGTATTGTTGGACGCAAATATTTTTTTACTGACCTTCGCGTTTTCCAATGCGTTCAGATACTTCATTAGTTTAATAGAAGAATATTCTATAATCTTTCTTGTCTCACGTTTTTTACTTCACTTTTTATAAAGATTCTAGTACTCAATAGGGTTTTACTAAAAAGTGAGAATGACGAAATAATTTTCATCTAATGTGAAGAACTACTGTACATTTGCATCGCACTATTTGTAATGTAAGTTTTATAAGCCGATGTATTTAGTGACTACACACGGTACTTTCCTTTTTGCCTTATACCACGCTCACGGATACTGAAATTTTTATTTTTTGTATTACGGGCAGAGCACATCACTAGCCTGCGGACGAGCGAAGGAATATGCGTCTCGACAGAGGGAACGTAGGGATTTTACGCGTGTCCAAACAGTGCTGATGATGTTTGGGGGGCGCCCAACTGCGCGGCCATCAGCGCCCGTGCAGTCCAGTCGAGCCACACACACAAATGATGAGGACGTAACGATGAGGACAACACAAACACCCAGTCCCTGGGCAGAGAAAACCCCCAACCCGGCCGGGAATCGAACTCGGGACCTCGTGATCCAGAGGCAGCAACGCTAGATACTTTTTTTGTTTTGGGATCTAGAGAATTTTATTGGATCAAATTCACTTATATATTCAACGGGATCCTACTACCGTCGCCAGAAGCTTACGAGTCGTCTTGGCGTAATGAATGTAAGGGGGATTCCCTCTAAAGCGTTTGCTCTGAGGATCAACAGACCACGAGCTGCGGACTCGAGACATTGTGGCTTGCGAGCCAGTTACGGCCCGCACCTGCAGCTGCAGCTGCAGCGCGCCGCGGCCGCGTCACCACGGCGAGCCATACGCGCCGTATGCACGAGTCGCACCGCTTCTGAGCGTTCGGCACCACGCCGGAGTCGGCACGGTCAACGCTGACGTCCGACAGGCGGACGGCTTCAGTGTGCGGAAGGACTGGACTCACCCGGATGCCGGCGTCGCGGTTGGCCTGCGCGACGCCGATGTCTGCGTCCCGCTTGACGGCGGCCGTCTGCGCCTTGCCCAGCGACGCCAGGTACTGCACCTCGTCGTACACGTCCTTGATGGTGAAGGAGAGGATCTCGATGCCCATGCGGCCGACGTCAGGCGCTGCCACCTCCCTCACCAGCGACGCGAACTGGTCGCGGTCTTTGTACACCTCCTCGACGGTAAGAGTTCCTGCAACATCACGCCACTGTCTCACTCACTGTTTCCAACTCTTCTTACACTCGGGCTGTCTGCAGCAGACCGTAGTTGGCCTGCAGCTAAAGCACAGAAGACAGTATACAATAAACTTTTCGTAGAGTTTGTAGTGATCTTGTGTTCAGCCCAATTTTGGGGAGCTATTTAGTGGCACTGGATGGCTTGAGAAGCTGCAAATTTTATGTTGTTAAATTAGCTTTTTGATACAATAAAATCAAATGTCACATACCATCCAGCCGAGATATTCCGAGGCTCATTTTATTTCTGGCTTATAAACAATGTTACCCAAGTAATTGCGATGGAAGCTCGAACTGAAAACTGTATACAACAGACGTGCATTCGACCAGTCAGTTGTGAGCAGGCAGTGGTAAAAACTGGACGTGCAGCCAGTGTGTTTCGACGTTCTTGTTTCACAAATCACAATGGAGCAACATCTCTAAACCGACTGCTCAGTACCTTCTCCAGTATAATTCGAAGAAGAGATAAGCGTGTGCACAGTTTGTCTCGGACACCTCGACTCCAGAACGAAAACAATGACACGTGGACGCCTGCCAAGACTTGACTGAAATTCTTTTCTGTAAATAAAATCGTCACTGATGACGCGACTTGGTGTTATCAGTACGAACCTATCACAAAACGACAAAGTGCAGAAATTCACACGTACGGCGAAAGCATTGGCAACATAAAGTAAAGTACCTAGCGACTGGAAGAAAGCGCAGGTCGTTCCCATTTTCAAGAAGGGTCATAAATCAGATGCGAATAATTATAGGCCTATTTCACTTACGTCAATCTGTTGTAGAATAATGGAACATGTTTTGTGTTCTCGTATTATGACGTTCTTAGATAATACAAATCTCCTTCATCATAACCAACATGGATTCCGCAAACAGAGATCATGTGAAACTCAGCTCGCCCTATTTGCCCAAGAAATTCACAGTGCCGTAGACACTGGCGAGCAGATTGATGCCGTATTCCTGGACTTCAGGAAGGCATTTGATACGGTTCCGCACTTACGTTTAGTGAAAAAAATACGAGCTTACGGAATATCGGACCAGGTTTGTGATTGGATTCAGGATTTCCTAGAAGAAAGAACACAACATGTCATTCTTAACGGTTCAAAATCTGCAGATGTAGAGGTAATTTCGGGAGTACCGCAAGGAAGCGTGATAGGACCTTTATTGTTTACAATATACATAAATGACTTAGTTGACAACATCGGTAGCTCCGTGAGGCTATTTGCAGATGACACGGTTGTCTACAAGAAAGTAGCAACATCAGAAGACTCGTACGTACTCCAGGAGGACCTGCAGAGGATTAATGCATGGTGCGACAGCTGGCAGCTTTCCCTAAACGTAGATAAATGTAATATAATGCGCATACATAGGGGCAGAAATCCATTCCAGTACGATTATGCCATAGGTGGTAAATCATTGGAAGCGGTAACGACCGTAAAATACTTAGGAGTTACTATCCGGAGCGATCTGAAGTGGAATGATCACATAAAACAAATAGTGGGAAAAGCAGGCGCCAGGTTGAGATTCATAGGAAGAATTCTAAGAAAATGTGACTCATCGACGAAAGAAGTAGCTTACAAAACGCTTGTTCGTCCGATTCTTGAGTATTGCTCATCAGGTTGGATTAATAGAAGAGATAGACATGATCCAGCGAAAAGCAGCGCGATTCGTCATGGGGACATTTAGTCAGCGCGAGAGCGTTACGGAGATGCTGAACAAGCTCCAGTGGCGGACACTTCAAGAAAGGCGTTACGCAATACGGAGAGGTTTATTATCGAAATTACGAGAGAGCACATTCCGGGAAGAGATGAGCAACATATTACTACCGCCCACATATATCTCGCGTAATGATCACAACGAAAAGATCCGAGAAATTAGAGCAAATACGGAGACTTACAAGCAGTCGTTCTTCCCACGCACAATTCGTGAATGGAACAGGGAAGGGGGGATCAGATAGTGGTACAATAAGTACCCTCCGCCACACACCGTAAGGTGGCTCGCGGAGTATAGATGTAGATGTAGATGTAGATAACCGACACTCCAACCGACGTGGCGCGCGAGTTGAACAACATGTCACAGCAGAACTTGTCGGACAGTTTCACGTGGCAGTATAACGCTCTGTGCCTTGTACTCAAGTGGGCGGGGGGGACTGCAGAACACGTGAAGCATTAAAAAATTCTTCTCTATTTTTATTAACCCACTCTCTAGACTTATTGGACTGTGCATCAGCCAGAGGATCATGTTGATGACGCGGTCTTCAGTGCGAGTCCTCCACAATAGTCTACCCTTAGCAAGCCTCTTCATCTCTGCATAGCTACAGCAACAACAATCATTCTGAACCTGCATACTGCACTCGAGAGCCCAAACGGGCAGCGGAGTGCGTTAACGCGCGGCTTCCACGATTCGGGGTGCCGGCCTTCGCCCGATCGAGTTCGCCTCGCGGATTAGCAACGAGGGCTGATCAGTCGGACAGCCTGGCTATGGTTTTCACGTAAATACGGGGCTGGTACCAACGTCCCGCCTCAGATAAGCGCTGCGAAAACACTTAGAAAACGTTCTCATACTTGAACTTGAGATCTACTCTAGATGCACATAGATAGGGGTACAGAAATTCAATCCCGGCAGGGGGGGGGGGAGGGGGGGGGGAAGGAGGAGGGGGTGAATGGAGGAGACAGACAGGGCATCCGGCCACCAACTGTCACTAACATTGCCAAAACCCACGTAACAATACCGACAACGTTGAAACGGGAACAGACGAGGAGGAGGAGGAAGCAAGAAGGAGAAGAAGAATAAGAAGAAACCCATACTCAAGCCTTGCTCTCCCTCTATAATTTTACGTTCTCTCCCCCGCTCCCCCCTCCGCAACACTTCCATCCATAACCAAATTGACGTCTCCTTGGCACCTCAGAATATGTCCTATCAACAAATTCCTTCTTTTACTGAAGTTCTGCGGCAAAAGTACTTTTTTTTTTCCAATTCGATATCTACTACTTTTAGTGTCTCATTTACTAATCTAATTCCCTCAGCATCGCTTGATTTAATTCGTCTACATTCGATAACCTTTGTTTTTTCTTTTGTTGATGTCGATTTTATAATCTCTCTCGATCCATTCCGTTCAATTGTTTTTCCAACTCCCTTTACATCACTGACAGAACTACTAAGTTATAAGCATACCTCAAAGTTTTTATTTCTTCTCCTCAACTTTAATTCCCTGTTCAAATTTTTCGTTAATAACATTTACTACTTGCTCAACATACAGACCGAACAACTCCGGGTAGAGCCTAAAACCCTCTCACTCTTCTCAATTACGGCTTCCCTATAATGTCTTTCGTCTCTAATATCTGCAGTCTGCTTTCTGCACAAGTTGTCGACAAGTTTTGGCTCCTCCTGTTTTACCCCTGCTACCTTCAGAATTTCAAATAGAGTATTCCAGTCAACACTGTGAAAACCTTCTATCACACACTAATATTTGCAACAACATAACTGTACTGTTAATAACGATAGGGACGCTTCCAAGCGTGTTAATTTTTTCTTTGAGATAAACAGATTATACCCAGACAGTGCTTTACCTGGATGTTTCGCTTCATCGTGTTCTCATTTCCAGACTAATGCACTGGTGCGGACGCTGGTGCTACGGGGACTGTAGTGGGGATCCCTGGAGAGGAGACTGTAACGAAACACCCTGCGTTACGAACACTCCCAAGACCGCCACATGCAGTGAAGAGCTCGTGGACGCCAGCGCAAGGCCGGACACAAAGAACGAGTCGAGATGTAACCAATGAATATGGGCTCAGGTGACAGGTTGGCTACCTTTTGACGAGGAACAGACTACTCCTCTACCCATAATTTACACATCAATTTTATTTCGAAGTATCTACAGATGCAACCCCGAATTAAAGCATCTAAGTAATCACAGAAACGAAAGAATCCTTGAAATAATTCTAGACTGCCAGGGAAAACAATTACAAGCCAAAAAATGGCATTCTTCAGGAGACAACTTTTATTGATTTTCGTGAAACTAACAAGTGGAAGAACTTTTTCCACGTTGTTAATAACAACGATTTGGACTAACATAATTACCTGGAAGAAATTTATATCCAAAGCATAGTATTTAAGGTTTTACGTGACATTCTATTTCTTCTGTCCTAAGAATTAGACTTGTACTATTGTGACTGCTGAAGACAATAACATGTACATAATTTTAAGTGATGAAAAAAAAAGAATAAAAGAAATAAAAATTTCATCAGAACTAAGTCTGTACAGGGTCTGTAACTAAATGATTGACGTGTTAGCAGCACCAATTCATTCCCCATGGATTTGTTCAATGTCAGGGTACTTGTTCTCGTCTTCATTTGTTTTGAGATCTTTGTAAAAATTACGGAGTGTGGGTGGAGCAAGTGGGAGGAGAACCAAAGGACCTTTCCATCTTTCTTCTGAAGTTGGTAGTGTGCCACGACAACGTGCTCCAGTGTGCAGTCGAGCATCTGTCTTCCCGCTACGAATGAAGCATTTTGATTGAAACAACTCATCCTCATTGAGACTCTTTTTCAAAAACACTGTACCATACTTTTTCATATAACAAAACCTTTTGACATCCTGCCACGTTAATAGATTTTCCTCGGTATCTTTCTTTCGAAATTTTAAGGTGTCTTTCAGAACACCACAAAATCTAAGAAGTCGGTATGTGACAGTTCTCCAATTCCAAATTTCCTTTGCTTGCCAACTGAGCGTACCAGTAGATACCAGTCATGTGGATGAGCCACTGGTAACTGCAGCTTCTTCTTTTGTTTTTGGATCAGGTCATGGTCAACATTATTTTCTAAGTGATTGTCACCATTAACCACGAAATTACGATCAAGTGTATTCAGATTTGGATTTCCGTGTGCGGCAGACAAGCACACTGCAACCGCGTGAGAGTAACTGCCATCCGCAGGTGCCAGAGTATACTGTCATTTGTTTCATTCCTGGAGGAACTGACCACAGTTCCTTGAAAACACAAGTTGCACCCTCTGTGGAATGCCACTTGTAGCATGTTGCGTTACCTGTACAGGTATCATGTATGGTCAAATTGTATGTCCACAGTGGCCGTTTATAAGAAGGGGTCGGCAAATACTGCTGTAAGTCGAAAGTGTAACACAGCATCGAACTGTCTGAGATGGAATGTTTCTTGTCTTCGTCCTTTTGGAGGTATGCATTGTCTGCCTCAGTGTGATGAGCAGCTAACTCGGCGTCAACTTCCTGTATAGAACCGTCGTTCACCGATGCAAGGTTCCTTCTAAGATGCAGAAAATCACATTTGCGAAACGTATTCACTTTAGGCTCTTTAAATGAGAGATTCGTCTTACAGAACTCTCTCTCGTATATTCCTCTGGAAACTGGCCTATCCTTTCCATCACAGTAGAGCTTGTACATAGTTGGTAAATCCAGATGTGAAGATACATAAACACTATCACTTTCTTTGTGTATGTCTTACGATTTATAATGATGAAATGTGATCTCTTATTTCTTTTAGTTCCTCAGGAAGGTGTCTGTTACCGCGTGGTATTTTTCCCCTGTTGTTCCAGAGACATTAGCCTTTCGATTGGTAAGTGCATGTATAACGAACATCTGGGACTCTTCAAGGATATTCATGAAACATCCTCTGCAAACGCGAAATCGTTCTCCTTTTTCTCGGAAATGAAACAAATGAGTCACCATATGGCATTCTGCTTTTTCGGGTTCCTGGGTCATTTTACGTGATGCTGCAGGTGCTTTCCAGTGAATGAGCCTGATCACATAACTTACCCTTTTGTCTCGATCTCCAATACTCATTAAATTCCTCTGATTCTCCAAATATTCAATCAATAATTGTGTTCCAGCAGTGTTCTGTTCAACAATCATTTTGTCTAGTTTATCTTTACATTTCAAACGGCACATTTTTAGAGGTTTTGGGGCTCTAGCTTTAATTTCTTTCCCTTTGGCCGTCATTCTGTGAATATGTGTGTGTCAGTGGAGGCTCCTCTCGCTAATTTCAGAATATAACTATTTGTGCTAGTTTCTAAATCTAAGGTACACGATGTATGAAAGGTGGTCGCGAAGAAATGTCTGCCTTTCAGAGCTGAGACATGGCCCTTTTGTAAACAATACAAACTGCGTTATGTCTGGCACCACGGTACAGCGCTCGACAATCGTTTGACAGAACTGAACCCCCTGCCTCCATTGCTTTCACACGTTGTTTATGATACGAGAACGAGTGCTGCTCCCTCACTCTGTATTCGTCGATATGTGCAAAAAATGGTTCAAATGGGTCTGAGGAGTATGGGACTTAACTGTGTTAGGTCATCAGTCCCCTAGAACTTAGAACTACTTAAACCTAACTAACCTAAGGACATCACACACATCCATGCCCGAGGCAGGATTCGAACCTGCGACCGTAGCGGTCGCGCGGTTCCAGACTGTAGCGACTAGAACCGCTTGGCCACTCAGGCCGGCCGATATGTGCATTTCGCGGGGGTGTCCACGGGTGCTTACTGATGAATCATCTTCCACATGACACAAAACCATCTCGTGAATTACCACTGAGCGAACGATTCTTTTCCGTGAGCTTTGGTGAGCTTTCTGTGGCTTAAGCGAACCTTCTTCTCATAAGGAAAATCCGTAACGATATATTTCTTGCATTTAAGATGAGGCCTGTTGCAAAACTTTTCTCTGTCCATTTGTTTAGCTTTCTGGGCGCTACATCGTGCTGCACGCTGCTTTAAGCGCTTGTCTGCAAGTTTCTGTAATGAGCAGTGCTCCATCTTCGACAATCAGTTGCGAGATGTAAACAGTGAGTAACTCCAATTGTAGACACATGACAAGGGAGTGCCATTGACTTCGAGGCAGACGGAAGTTGTTTGTTATGAAACATGAGCAGTTTACAAACATGTGACTCACACACACCGCTCATTCAACATCACGTATCGCCTGAAATATTCTTTTACGAGTATGGATCCTTACGAGAGACAATCAGTTTAGGTTCCTCTACTGCATGTATAACGACGACTCTTGGTTTAAAATTAACTGAAGTTTTCATAAAGGGCATGAAAAGAAATGGCAAAGGAAAATTTGGGATTGGAAATAAATTTCCAGGAAGATATTACAAAGCGTACACGAGAATTTCGTATATGAAATTATATACTTTTATTACTTTTCAATTGATTATTTACACGTACTAGGGTGATATTCATCATAGAAAGAAGGGAAACAGAAGTTTTCTCGGGATCTTGCACACTTTAAAACGCCGCAATTTTGCAATTACATGATTGTTTTACGCATATATGACGATGGACTATGGAATGTATCACACTTTTATGCAGTCATCTTGAGATGTGATTTCTTTTTGTCTGTCTGTGAGATAAGAACTGTTTTGAAACTTTTTGAACTAATTCTTTACCTCACTATAGAAAGAGACATGGTTGCGCTAGCGGAGTGCGTTACGGAGAATCACTTTAATACGGTAAGACGGCAAACTTTCTCCATCTTGAAAAATCTCGTTATTTAATTGTGGATTTGTGTGTGTATGTCTTCACTACCGAGTCTGTTAACAAATTCGATATCCTGCACGTACGGCTTCATTACATAGGCCAAAAAATTTTTGCCAAAGCTTTATTGCAAGTTTCCCAGATTTTGAGGAAGCAGTGACGACATCCCACACTTGGCCGCGTACTCATCTACCGCTCTTCTAACCCCCTGTCCGAAAGAGCCAGTACTCTCTTGTAGGCATAAGCACACTGTTGGCAATAATTTTCCACAAAGGGTTGTGGCATATTGCGCTGTATACGAGATTACTTTATCATATTTCAGTTTAACTGCAGCGTACAAATTGGAATTAAAAAAAGTTTATACACAAGAAATCGATTCCACGACCATCGGGATTACCGTTTTATACTCTTTACGCTGCGCCAGCGGTAGTCTGGACGCTACACTAACGTTAATGGCTCAAGCCTCACTCAGTCGGCGACAGAAGTGCTATTCTTTCTAAGCGCTTGGCCATCTGCAGCTCCGTCTTCTGTTCCTGTCATTTCTGGGCAAGTCTTGCATCTACATACACCAAAAAAAGTTTTGCATCACTCCGGTTCCAAAAACCCCTGAAGATAAACGTTGACTGTGGATACTGTATCACGGACACAGTCCCTTTGGCTGTTCAGAGACGTCACTAAACCCGTCCACAGATGTAAACAACCGTGCATGAGCAGCGCCTATTAGACGGAGGGGGTCCGACAGCCGATCAGCTCCAGTCATTCCACCAGGAAGCAGGTACACGGCTCGTGTTGTCCGTAGTTCAATCACGCCTAGACGGTCAATACCACGGTTCGATCGCGTCCGCATTGTAGCTTTGTGCCAGAAAGGGCTCTCCACAAGGGAAGTGCGCAGGTGTCTCGGAGTGAACCAAAGCGATGTTGTTCGGACATGGAGGAGATACAGAGAGACAAGAACTGTTCACATTGGTTCAAATGGCTCTAAGCACTATGGGACTTAACATCTGAGGTCATCAATCCCCTAGACTTATAACTACTTAGACCTAACTAACCGAATGACATCACACACAGCCATGCCCGAGGCAGGATTCGAACCTGTGACCGTAGCAGCAGCGCGGTTCCGGACTGAAGCGCCTAGAACCGCACGATCACAGCGGCCGACACAGGAACTGTCGATGACATGCCTCACTCAGGCCGCCCAAGGGCTACTACTGCAGTGGATGACCGCTACCTACGGATTATGTCTCGGAGGAACCCTGACAGCAACGTCACCATGTTGAATAATGATTTTCGTGCAGCCACAGGGCGTCGTGTTACGACTCAAACTGTGCGCAATAGGCTGCATGATGCGCGACTTCACTCCCGACCTCCATGGCGGTCCATCTTTGCAACAACGACACCATGCAATGCGGTACAGATGGGCCCAAAACAACAAGCCGGATGGACCGCTCAGGACTGGCATCACGTTCTCTTCTTCATTCGATGAGTGTCGGATATGCCTTCAACGAGACAACCGTCGGACACGTGTTTGGAGGCTACCCGGTCAGGCATTCAGCAAGTACAGCAAGGTGGAGGAGGGTTCCTGATGTTTTGGGGTGGCATTATGTGGGGCTGACGTACGGCACTGGTGGTCATCGAAGGAGCCGTAACGGCTGTGCGATGCGTGAATGCCATCCTCCATATTGGCGAGGCATTCGTCTTCATGGACAACAATTCGCGCCACCATCGTGCACACCTTGTGAATGACTTCGTTCAGGATAATGACATCGCTCGACTAGAGTGGCCAGCATGTTCTCCAGACATGAATCCTATCGAACATGCCTGGGATGGATTGAAAAGGGCTGTTTATGGGCGACGTGACCCACCAATCACTCTGAGGGATCTACGCCGAATCGCCGTTGAGGAGAGAGATAATCTGGATCAACAGCGCCTTGATGAGCTTGTGGATAGTATGCCACGACGAGTACAGGCATGCATCAATGCAAGACGACGTGCTACTGGGTATTAGAGGTACCGGTGTGTACAGCAATCTGGACCACCACAACTGAAGGTCTCGCAGTATGGGGGTACAACATGCAATGTGTGGTTTTTACGAGCAATAAAAAGGTCAGAAATGATGTTTATGTTGATCTCTATTCCAATTTTGTGTACAGGTTCCGGCACTCTCGGAACCGAGGTGATGCAAAACTTTTTTTGATGTGTGTGTATATAAATCAAAATGTAAATGTCTGTTTGTTCACAATCGCCTATCTCTTCAAATTCTTCGCTGATTGCTTTGAAATTTTATCACAGCGTTGCGTTTGTGTGTGTGTGTGTGTGTGTGTGTGTGTGTGTGTAGTGATGCCAAAATACATAGACTTCTGTGATGAAGGTAAAAGGGTCAAGTCCGTGGTTATTAGTATAAAATAGTGTCTTGGGCTCTGGGTCCGTAGACCCTACTGAGGTGGTGGTCCCTGATTATTTATTTCGATTTTCTATTTCTTTTCTTGTGTCTTTATTCGGCTTCAAGTCGACGTCGTTATGAAAGAGCTTCAGCAATGGCTCGAGGTACTTCGACCCTGTGCCACTGTGCAGGTGCCTCAGAGCTGACATAGTCAAGGTGCCTGGATATCGAGACGTGAAGCTTCGCCCTTGTTGAGGAGATTCATAATGGATATTGGAATCTGCTCCCAGAGGGGCCGGAACGTCGAGTTCACGGCGGAGGTCCTGGATCCAGGCCCAACGAGGTGCATGGAGTACGGCCCGAAAGCACCGATTCTGGAGTGCCTGGAGGAGGCGTAAAGATGAGGCGGACACAGTGCCCCCATGTGAGCAGCCACAAAGTAGCGCCGTAGGGTTGTTGCAGAATAAAGACGGAGCTCGGTCCTGGTTTGTACTTCCATGCTGGCCAGTATAGGGTAGATCTGGTGGAGAAGAGGTAGCAGCTTGGTTCGTTTCTCCTGTACATCTGCGTTAAAAAGGAGCTTCTTGTCTACATCTACATCTACATTTATACTCCGCAAGCCACCCAACGGTGTGTGGCGGAGGGCACTTTACGTGCCACTGTCATTACCTCCCTTTCCTGTTCCAGTCGCGTATTGTTCGCGGGAAGAACGAATGCCGGAAAGCCTCCGTGCGCGCTCGAATCTCTCTAATTTTACATTCGTGATCTCCTCGGGAGGTATAAGTAGGGGGAAGCAATATATTCGATACCTCATCCAGAAACGCACCCTCTCGAAACCTGGACAGCAAGCTACACCGCGATGCAGAGCGCCTCTCTTGCTGAGTCTGCCACTTGAGTTTGCTAAACATCTCCGTAACGCTATCACACTTACCAAATAACCCTGTGACGAAACGCGCCGCTCTTCTTTGGATCTTCTCTATCTCCTCCGTCAACCCGACCTGGTACGGATCCCACACTGATGAGCAATACTCAAGTATAGGTCGAACGAGTGTTTTGTAAGCCACCTCCTTTGTTGATGGACTACATTTTCTAAGGACTCTCCCAATGAATCTCAACCTGGTACCCGCCTTACCAACAATTAATTTTATATGATCATTCCACTTCAAATCGTTCCGCACGAATACTCCCAGATATTTTACAGAAGTAACTGCTACCAGTGTTTCTTCCGCTATCATATAATCATACAATAAAGGATCCTTCTTTCTATGTATTCTCAATACATTACAATTGTCTATGTTAAGGGTCAGTTGCCACTCCCTGCACCAAGTGCCTATCCGCTGCAAATCTTCCTGCATTTCGCTACAATTTTTTAATGCTGCAACTTCTCTGTATACTACAGCATCATCCGCGAAAAGCCGCATGAAACTTCCGACACTATCTACTAGGTCTGTCCAGGATAATACGATATTTAACTCTGCACCCCCCCCCCCCCCTCCTTCCCCGTGAACCATGGACCTTGCCGTTGGTAGGGAGGCTTGCGTGCCTTAGCGCTACAGGTAGCCGTACTGTTGGTGCAACCTCAACGGAGGGGTACCTGTTGAGAGGCCAGACAAACGTGTGGTTTCTGAAAAGGGGCAGCACCCTTTTCAGTAGTTGCAGGGGCAACAATCTGGATGATTGACTGATCTGGCCTTGTAACACTAACCAAAACGGCCTAGCTGTGCTGGTACAGCGAATGGCTGAAAGCAAGGGGAAACTCCAGCCGTAATTTTTCCCGAGGGCATGTAGCTTTACTGTATGGTTAAATGATGATGGTGTCCTCTTGGGTAAAATATTCCGGAGGTAAAATAGTCCCACATTCGGATATCCGGGCGGGGACTACTCAGGAGGACGAAGTTATCAGAAGGAAGAACATCGGCGTTCTACGGATGGGAGCGTGGGATGTCAGATCCCTTAATCGGGCAGGTAGTTAAAAATTTAAAAAGGAAAATGGGTAGGTTAAAGTCAGATACAGTGGGAATTAGCGAAGTTCGGTGCAGGGGGAACAAGACTTTTGGTCAGGTGAACACAGGGTTATAAATACAAAACAAAATTGGAGTAATGCAGGAGTAGGTTTAATAATGAATAGAAAAATAGGAGCGCGGGTAAGGTACTACGAAGAGCATAGTCAAAGCATTATTGTAGCCAAGATAGACACGAAGCCCACACCTACCACAGAAGTACTAGTTTATATGCCAACTAGCTCCGCAGATGACAAAGAGATTGAAGAAATGTATGATGAGATTAAAAGAAATCATTCAGATAGTGAGGGGAGACGAAAATTTAATAGTAATTTGGGACTGAAATCCTACAGTAGGAAAAGGAAGAGAAGGAAAAGTAGTAGGTGAATATGGAATGGGGGTAAGGAATGAAAGAGGAAGCCGCCTGGTAGAATGTTGCACAGAGCACAACTTAATCATAGCTAACACTTGGTTTAAGAATCATGAAAGAAGGTTGTGTACGTGGACGAGGCCTGGAGACACTGGAATGTTTCAGACAGATTATATAATGGTAAGACAGAGATTTAGTAAGCAGGTTTTAAATTGTAAGATATTTCCAAGGGCAGATGTGGACTCTGACCACAATTTGTTGGTTATGAACTGTAGATTAAAACTGAAGAAACTGCAAAAAGGTAGGAGTTTAAGGAGATGGGACCTGGATAAACTGAGAGAACCAGCGGTTGTAGAGAGTTTCAGAGATAGCATTAGTGAACGATTGACAAGAATGGGGGAAAGAAATACAGTAGAAGAAGAATGGGTAGCTTTGAGAGATGAAATGGTGAAGGCAGCACAGGATAAAGCAGGTAAAAAGACGAGGGCTAGTAGAAATCCTTGTGTAACAGGCAGTGAATGAAGCAGGCGAAAAGGAACACAAACGTCTCAAAAATGAGATCGACAGGAAGTGCAAAATGGCTAAGTAGGGATGGCTAGAGGACAAACGTAAGGATGTAGTGGCGCATACTACTAGGAATAAGATACATGCCGCCTACAGGAAAATTAAAGAGACCTTTGGAGAAAAGAGAACCACTTGCAAGAATATCAAGACCTCAGATGGAAACCCAGTTCTAAGCAAAGAAGGGAAAGCAGAAAGGTGGAAGGAGTATATAGAGGATCTATACAGGGGCGATGTACTTGAGGACAATATTATGGAAATGGAAGAGGATGTAGATGAAGATGAAATGGGAGATATGATACTGCGTGAAGAGTTTGACAGAACACTGACAGACGTGAGTCGAAACAAGGCCCCGGGAGTAGACAACTTTCCGTTAGAACTACTGACAGCCTTGGGAGAGTCAGTCCTGACAAAACTCTACGATCTGGTGAGAAAGATGTATGAGACAGGCGAAATACCCTCAGACTTCAAGAACAATATAATAATTCCAATCCCAAAGAAAGTAGGTGTTGACAGGAGTGAAAATAAACAGACTATCAGTTTAATAAGCCACGGCTGCAAAATAATAACACAAATTGTTTACAGACGAATGTAAAAGCCGGTAGAAGCCGATCTTGGGGAAGACCAGTTTTGATTTCGTAGAAATGTTGGAACACGTGAGGGAATACGAACCATACGACTAATCTTAGAAGATATATTAAGGAAAGGCAAACCAACGTTTCTAGCATTTGTAGACTTAGAGAACACTTTTGACAGTGTTGACTGGAATATTCTGTTTCAAATTCTGAAGGTGGCAGGGGTCAAATACAGGGAATGAAAGGCTGTTTACAGTTTGTACACAAACCAGATGGCAGTTATAAGAGATGAAAGGCACGGAAGGGAAGCAGTGGCTGGGAATGGAGTGAGACAGAGTTGTAGCCTATCCCCGATGTTATTCTATCTGCATATTGAGCAAGCAGTAAACAAAACGAAAGAAAAATTTGGAGTAGGAATTAAAATCCATGAAGAAGAAATTAAAACTTTGAGGTTTGCTGATGACATTGTAGTTCTGTCAGAGACTGGAAAGGAACTGGAAGAGCAGTTGAACGGAATGGACAGGGTCTTGAAAGGAGGATATAAGATGAACATCAACAAAAGTAAAACAAGGATAATGGAATGTAGTCGAATTAAGTCGGGCGATGATGAAGGAATTAGATTACGAAATGAGACACTTAAAGTAGTAAATGATTTTTGCTATTTGGGGAGCAAAATAACTGATGATAGTCGACGTAGAGAGGATATAAAATGTAGACTGGCAATGGCAAGGAAAGCGTTTCTGAAGAAGAAAAATTTGTTAACATCGAGTATAGATTTAAGTGTCAGGAAGTGTTTCCTCAAAGTATTTGTATGGGGTGTAGCCATGTATGGAAGTGAAATATGGATGATAAATAGTTAAGACAAGAGTAGAATAGAGGCTTTCGAAATGTGGTGTTACAGAAGAATTCTGAAGATTAGATGGATAGATCACGTAACTAATGAAGAGGTACTGAATAGAATTGAGGAGAAAAGGAATTTGTGGCACAACGTGACTACAAGAAGGGATCTGTTGGTAGGACACGTTCTAAGGCATCAAGGGATAACTAAGTATTGGAGGGCAGCACGGAGGGTAAAAATCGTAGAGGGGGACCAAGAGATGAATACACTAAGCAGATTCAGAAACATGTAGGTTGCAGAGGTACTTCGAGATGAAGAAGCTTGCACAGGATAAGGGTTGCGTGGAGAGCTGCATCAAACCAGTCTTTGGATTGAAAACAGCAGCCGCTGAGGGAGGCAAGCAGATACTGTTTGTTTCTGCAAGAATGTGACTGCTCAAAAATTTAAGTACGCTTGGGTGGAAATGAATTGTAAGTGGAAAGACAGGCTGTAGTACAGAAAGTGTGTTAAGACTCGACAGACTAACTTGGGGGACGTGTTGAGGGCGAAAAAACAGTAGGAGCAGGAAGAGGTTGAAACAGATGTTACAAATAATTGAGGACGTCGGATGTAAGTTCTCCTCTGACAATGGGACCGCGCATACCCGCCATCACCGACTTATGGTGTACCAGCTGTCCCAGGCCACGCGTTGCTGCGGTACAGTCTGGTTAAATGGAAAAGAAGGAAAAGAGTTGGATATATGTCCTAATCAACCTTCCTCCCCTACCTCTGTCCCTCTGCTCCTCCCCCTTTCTTCGCCCATCTCCTCTTCCTCCCCCTCTCTCTGTTCATCCTCTCCATCTCCTCCTACCCCCTCTCCCCCCTGTTTGTTCATCACCTCCTCCCCCCTTTAACTGTCCATCTTCTCCTCCGCTCCTCCTTTCCGCTTTCTGCTGCATTTACTCCCACCTCTCTATACCCTCTGCGCCCATCTCGCTGTTCTTGAGCCTTATTTATTGTTATTCCAAATTCATGTTCTGTAGCAACATTCAAATCAAGAGCCGATAACCCACGAACACAAATTTTCGCTTTGCTGATAATGTTTCCCTGTTTTTATACACTATGTGATCAAAAGTAGCCCGACACCTGGCTGAAAAAGACCTACAAGTTCGTGGCGCCCTCCATCGGTAATGCTGGAATTCAATATGGTGTTGGCCCACCCTTAGCCTCGATGACAGCTCTTTCAATCAGGTATTGGACGGTTTCTTGGGAGCAGTCCGTTCTTCACTTAGTGTTGCACTGAGGATAGGTATCGATATCGGTCCGTGAGCCCTGGCATTAAGTCGGCGTTCCAAAACATCCCAAAGGTGTACTAAAAGATTCAGGTCAGAACTCTGCGCAGGTCAGTCCATTACAGGCATGTTATTGTCGTAACCACTCCGCCACAAGCCGTGCTTATGAACAGATGCTCGATCGTGTTGAAAGGTGCAATCGCCATTCCCGAATTGTTCTTCAATAGTGGAAAGCAAGAAGGTGCTTAAAACATCAGTGTCGGCCTGTGCTGTGAGAGTTCCATGCAAAACAACAACGGGTGCAAGCCCCCTTCATGAAAAACGCGACCACACCGTAACACCACCGCCTCCGAATTTTACTGTTGGCACTACACAGGCTGGCAGATGACGTTCACCGGGCATTCGCCATACCCACACGCTGCCATCGGATCGCCACATTGTGTACCGTGATTCGTCACTCCACACAACGTTTTTACACTATTCAATCGTCCAATGTTTACGCTCCTTACACCAAGCGAGGCGTCGTTTGGCATTTACCGGCACGATGAGTGGCCTATGAGCAGCCGCTCGAGCATGAAATCCAAGTTTTCTCACCTCCGCCTAACTGTCATAATACTTACAATGGATCGTGATGCAGTTTGGAATTCGTGTGTGATGGTCTGGATAGATGTCTGCCTATTACACAGTACGACCCTCTTCAACTGTCGGCGATCTCTGCCAGTCAACAGACGAGGTCGGCCTGTACGCTTTTGTGGTGTACGTGTCCCTCCACGTTTCCACTTCACTGCCACATCGGAAACAGTGGACCTACGGATGTTTAGGAGTGTGGAAATCTCACGTACAGACGTATGATACAAGTGACACCCAGTCACCTGACCACGTTCGAAGTCCGTGAGTTCCGCGGAGCGCCCCGTTCTGCTCACTCTCGATGTCTAATGACTACTGAGGTCGCTGATATGGAGTACCTGGCAGCAGGTGGTAGCACAATGCATCTAAAATGAAAAACGTATGTTTTTGGGGTGTCCGTAAACTATTGGTCACGTAGTGTATGTACTGTACTTGTCAATCGGATGTATGAAATCAGCACTGTACATCGGCCGACGTGACGGAAACGCGTAACGGATCTATCGTGTTAGGACATGCCAGTGACCAAACCGCGAATAAAGTTGCTTAATTTGTTTGTGCATAAGCGCAGACTGCCCTGCACCCCTACAAGAAAATGTGTATCAATCGCAGCCGTAGAACATGGCGAAAGAAGAGTGGTCGTAGAAAGATGCGAAGTGACGCGGGTCGGAAACTGGTGTCACGCCTTGTCAACGACAGTCGGTTTCAAGCCCGACAGGGATTTCTGCTGCCAGTGAATCCAGGTTCACCTGAATCAGTTTCAGAGCGAAAATGACAAGGGGAGCTGTAGGGAATGTACGTTCGGAAACCGGAACCCCCCAGGAGGCCTTTGCTCACAATGGGGCTTTAAGCAGCACGTCATCAGTGGGCCAAACAACGCATGCACTGGTCAGTGACTGATGGGAGACGTGTAGTGAGGTATGACGAGTAGTAATTTTGCTTCTTTTCAAATGATGGAAGGCTTGGAGTGGACCTGTAGCGCAATGAGATGTTTAACCCGCAGTGGTCCAGAAGAGATTCTGTGACGTTTTGAGTGTAATTGGGTGGTGCGCTGTCTCAGGCCATCTAGATCGTGATCCAGGAAATTCCTGGAAGACGAAAACTATTTGCCGGACCGAGACTCGAACTCGTAACCTTTGTCTTTCGGGGACAATTGCTCTACCGACTGAGCTACACAAGCACGATTCACGAGCCCTCCTCGGAGTTTTATTTCCGCCAGTACCTGTCTCCTACCTTCCAAGCTCCACACAAGTTCTCCTTCGAAACTTGCAGGACTAGCGCTCCTCGAAGAAAGTATAATGCGCAGACAAGGCTTAGCCACAACTTGTGTTACCAGAATGAAATTTTTATTCTGCAGCGCAGTGTTCTCTGATACGAAGCTACCTGCCCGATTAAAATCTGTGAGGACGGGTCGTGAATCGTCGCTGGGTAGCTCCGTTGGTAGAGCACTTGCCCGAGAAGGCTAAGGTCCCGAGTTTGAGTCTCGGTGCGGCACACAGTTTTAACCTGCCAGGAAGTTTCACATCAGCGCACACTCCGCTGCAGAGTGAAATTTTAACTATATGATCCAGGAAGTTTATTTCAACATTATCGGTGACCGGTTGTTGCCCTGACGTCTACAATGGTGAGCCAAAATAATATGACCTCTGTCCACTGCGAGACCGGGGAAACGACTGTGGGAGCATTCCAGAGAATTCCGCTCGCATAAACGACTTTGACAAGGGGCACATCGTTATGGCCCGGTGCCTGGGAATAGGCATCTCGGAAGCGGCGAAGCTGGTCGGCCGACTGTTGGCGTGCTACTGTTATGAGCGTTTATGGAAAGTGTTTGATGAACGGCGCAACGGCGAGTGGGCGCCGAGGTGTTGGACATGGACGCCTCGTCACGGAACGTGGAGGTCGGAGGGTTGCCCAGTCTGCAAAGCAGGACAGGCGGCGATCAGCGGCAGATCAGACAACAGAGTACAGTGCTGGTACAGCCACAAGTAGTTCGGAGCACACAGTTTGGCTGACGTTGTTGAGTATGAGGCTCCCTACATGTTCGCTTGTTTATCCAATGGGACCGTCAATTACGACTGTGGAATCATCGACATTCAAACTGGATCGATGGAAACGCCAGAAGACTCACGTCTCTTGTTACACCAGGTCAATGATCGCGACCGGGTATGCAGTCATCCAGGCTGCTCGAAACACGTACTGCACTACGGACGCAGGCTCATGGAGTGACATTATGTTGTGGCTCCATCAGACTTGTGGCACCAAGAGAGGTGTGGACCACGTGGACATTGTGGTGGATCACCAGCATCCCTTTATGCCTGATGCCTTCCCCGACGGCGTTGTGTTCCGGCAGGATAACTGTCCGTGTCAAAACGCCAGAATCTTGCTACATTGGTTTGAGGAGCACGGTTGATGTCCTGTTACCAATTTCGCCAACTCCATGCCCACAAACCACCGGCTAGTAACTTACGGGAACTACGTGACCTTTGCGTTGACACGTGGTGTGACGTAGATTCAGAAACATACCGAGGACTTGCACAACCAGTGCCGTGCAGAATAGCTGCTACGATGCGTTCTAAAGGTGGACCAATACGCTATTAAGAAAGCGATTATAGTGTTTTGGCTCATCAGTGGACGTGTTGATGATGATTATGCTGGGGGCACTCCCATCTTTCAAGATGATTAAAGCCATGTGCGCAAGTCTGCAGGTATAAATTCCTGATTAGGCGGACACTGTCGTTCCTATACCAGCCCACAACATCGTGTAGTTGTAATCCCACAGAAAATGTCTGGGCGACGTAGGGACAGCAGATAGAAAGTAACATCGAAACCTCTGAGAGATTGTAGCTTTACCGGATCCACTGACGAATGAGCCGCCTCTGCTGGATATGGCACGCCTGAAGAGATTTCTTGGCCTCCTGTCGCCGAATTGAGGCCGTTGTCATGGCTAGACGTCGTGTTACCCGGTGTTAGCGTTATGTCTCCTGGGAACGACTAATTTTTGTCCGGTCTGCTCAAAAATATTATTTCAAAACATTGCAGTGTCGAGAAGCGACCTCCGTCTGCCTATAAACCAGCACTTAATTTTTCTGTCGCGCCGACTTTTCGAGGAGTGCTTCAATATCGGCAGAGCTCGCCGCGGTGACGTTCGCGTGGCAACATGTTAGCAGGGGCGGTTGTAAGGGGCCGTCTTAGGAGATACACCCCTTCCCTTCTTTCCTCCGAAATAACATTTTAATCGAGCGTTCATATGTTTACGAGGGGAGTTTCATAAGTAATGCTACTCTTTCCTTTCTCGGCCAGTTTCTCTTGAAAAAAATGCGGAATTTGTTACGGGACATTGTGGAATGTTCTGGCCTCAGTTTTAGTGTTATGAAGTTCCGGCAGGTGGCGGCGCTTTCATACAGGCGTTTGTAACGGAGGTGCATTCACCGCACACAACAGCCATCGAGTTTCTTTTGGCGGAAACCAGAGCATCGCAGGTATTCATAGGCGCTTGCATAATATCTACGGAGACATTGCAGTGGGGGAAAAAACACGGTGAGTCATTGGGCGAGGCGTTTGTCGTCGTTGCAACAAGGTCGCGCAAGCCTGTCCCACCTGCAGTATTGGAACGTGCGGACACTCTCGTTCGAGGCGATCTTCGGATCACAGTCGAACACCTCGCTGCCCAACTGGACGTCTCTGACGGTACTGCTGACACACTTGCCCACACTTGTGGTAGTCGAAAATGTGTGCGCGATGGTTTCCTCGCTGCCTATCAGAAGACCATAAAGAGCAACCGAGGGCCATCTATGCAGAATTGCTTGACCATTACGAGGCTGGTCACGACATTTTTTCGTCGAACATAATCACAAGCGATGAAGCACGGGTTCATCACTTCGAACAGGAAAAAAAACGGCAATTCGTGGAGTAGCTCAACCTCTCAGAAGAAAAAGTTCAAAGCTGCACCCTCGGCTAGTGAAGTCATGGCGACGGTCTCCTGGGTCTCTGAAGCGGTTATTCTGTTTGATGTCCTTCTCCGTAATGGAACGATCACCTCTGAAGTGTACAGCGCTACAATGAGGAAATTGAAGAAATGACTTCAGCGTGTTCTTCGCTACAAAAATACGAACGAACTTCTTACCGATGACAACGGAAGGCCTTACAGAAGTATGGGCACCCGAGAGAAGCTCGTAAAACTTCAGTAGACTGTCCATCCTCATCCACCTTACAACCCGGACCTCACACCTTCCGACTTCCATCTGTTTGGCCCGATGAAGGATGCACTCCGCGCCAAGCACCATGCAGACGATGGGGAGGTTGTTGATGCAGTAAGATGTCTGCTCCGACGTCGATCAACAGGCCGAGACCGTGCGGACATACAGTCCCTCCCAGAAGGTGTCACATGGCCGTGGCATTGAGCGGAGATTACGCTGAAAAATAGGGTTTTGTAGCCAAAAGACTGGGGAGTGATACGGTGTATTAGAATCCTGAATAAAGCCAACCTGCTTTCAAAAAAAAAAAAGTGCTGCATTACTTATTGAACACCCCTCGTACACACAACAATTTGCAATTCCTTAGCTCCTTTTGGGAGAATTAAGTCGCGTGAAAAACTAAGAGTATTTGAATGGCAAAGACTCTAGAAAGTTACATGTTTAACACAGGCTACTTTTCAGCTCCTGCTTCACAATCGTGGTGCTAAGTTAAATACTGGCAAAGGCGATTTTACACCGAGTTAACTATGAGGTTGTCAAAATTGAGTTTGTTGCTCTTACATCTAAATTGCATGACACCTGTAACTCTTAAATTTTTCATACGGATGCCTTTCAAATTATGCATTTATCTGAAATGTAGGTTCTTGGAATTTATGCTAAGGCGCTGTACTAAGCATTGATGTACACCTTTTTCTTCTTTCTTCGTCTCGATCAACTAGGCACCACGTCAATTCAAGTGTCTTTTTCCTGCATTCGTTAACGGCGTTGTTCTTTTCTCTCTTGGGTCCCAATGCCGGGATGGTTCCTTTGAAAGGGCACACCCGACTTCCTTTCCCATCCTCCCCTTATCCGATGAGACCGATGACCTTGCTGTTTGGTCTCTTCCCCCCAAACAACCAAACCAAATCTCTTGGGTCCACGCCTTCCCTGTGTTCATCTTCGGCTTTTCTTGGAAATCTATGGATGATTGTACTTTTTCCTTTGGAAGGAATGTCCAGTTGTACTAGATCTTTTTCAACTTCTATGAACCATGCCGCTTTGGTTTTTTTTTATCTTGAAGGTGATTTATAATATCCTTTCAAATACTCTTGCTCGGCTCATTCGTGTCATGTGGCATAAAAGCCAATCCTTCTTTTCCGAAACGCGTTACTCACCTTCCCCACGTGCCTACGTAGTTCGTGGTTGTGAAGCCTTCTGTGCTTGCTGCTTTCTCTGAGAGGCCTCACCGTTTTTCTCACAATCTCTCTTTCCTTCGCCTCAGGTTTGTCCATCAGAACTTTCCTGTTCGCTGTGCGAGTCCCTGCCGCATACGTAACAGTGCAGCAGGGTCTACTGACGTCCTTTAAGCACATTGGACCGAGCGAGGTGGCAGGTGGCGCAGTGATCAGCACACTGGACTCGCATTCGGGAGGACGCCGGTTCAGACCCCCGTCCGGCCATCCTGATTTCCCTAAATCGCTTCAGGCAAATGCCGGGATGGTCACCTTGAGAGGGCACGGCCGACTACCAATCCCGCCAACCCTAATCCGGTGGGACCCCAACCAACCAACCAACCAAAGTATATCGATCTCGTATTGTAGATGCCTTCAGTTAGTTTGTAAGCCACTTCCCTTTAGTTAATGTGTGGCACGAAGGCTTCTTTCCCTGACACGCTGTGCTCTGTCCATTCACCTAGATATTTAAACGTTTTTGCCAGCTTAATTTTTCCTAGTCCGGCCTCTAATTCTCCTGGTGCTGATTATTTTGTCATAGACTAAGTTTTCTCAAAGGAGATCTGACACCTAGCCTTCGCTGCCTGTGTCTTCAATTGGTTCAGCACTTTTGCTGTCTATGGAGTCTGGAAAGATTACTAGATCATCTACAAAGGCTAGACAGTCTATTTTAAGATTCACACACATGTAGTCTACCCTTACTCCATTTTCTACCATGAATTGTTGATTTCTTCATAAAATTACAACAATAATTACTATAAAACTTTAATGCAATCGAACTACATAAGTTATTATGATATTATTTTTTCAAAATGTAATTTATTTTCATTATTACAATCCTAGCCATATGCGGTACTTTTAAAGTGTGGGTAATAAGGAGTTACACTGGAAGTGAGGACAGTAACAAACCAAACTGTGCCGCCAGACCCTACTTCCACCCCCACCACAGGACCGAACCCCGGGTCCGCGCCTGCGTGCAACATACATGTACACCAACACCTACACACATATCCCACAATCACCGTACAGTGCGTGGCAGAAGATACTTGTACCACTACTAGTCACTTCCTTTCCTGTTCCACTCGCAAATAGAGCGACGAAAAAACGACTCTCTATGAGCCTTCGTGTGAGCATTAATTTCTCGTATCTTCGTGGTCCCTATGTGAAGTGTATGTTGGTGGCACTAGAATAGTTCTGCTGTCAGCTTCAAGTTACGGTTCTCTAAATTTCGTCAATAGCATCCTTCAAAAAGAACGTCACCTTCCCTCCAGAGAATCCCATTTGAGTTCCTGAACCATCTCCGTAACACTTGTGTTGCCCCAACATACCAGTAACAAATCTAGCAGCCTGCATCGATGTCTTCTTTCAATCTGATCTGGTACGGATCGCAAACTCTAGAGCATTACTCAAGAATGGATCGCGCTAGCGTACTACATTATGTGATCAAAAGTATCCGAACACCTGGCTGAAAATGCCTTACAAGTTCGTGGCGCCCTCCAACGGTAATGCTGGAATTCAATATGGTGTCGGCACAAGTTAGCCTTGATGACAGCTTCCACTCCCACAGGCATACGTTCAGTCACGTGCTGGAAAGTTTCTTGGGGAATGGCCGCCCATTCTTCACGGAGTGTTGCACTGCGCCGGCCGCGGTGGCCGAGCGGTTCTGGGCGCTTCAGTTCGGAACCGCACGACTGCTACAAAATGGTTCAAATGCCTCTGAGCACTATGGGACTTAACATCTATGGTCATCAGTCCCCTAACTTAGAACTACTTAAACCTAACTAACCTAAGGACATCACACAACACCCAGTCATCACGAGGCAGAGAAAATCCCTGACCCCGCCGGGAATCGAACCCAGGAACCCGGGCGCGGGAAGCGAGAATGCTACCGCACGACCACGAGCTGCGGACACGACTGTTACGGTCGCAGGTTCGAATCCTGCTTCGGGCGTGCATGTGTGTGATGTCCTTAGGTTAGTTAGGTTTAAGTAGTTCAGGAGAGAGGTATCGATGGCGGTCGGTGAGGTCTGGCACGAAGTCGGCGTTCCAAAACATCCCAAAGGTGTTCTATACGATTCAGGTCAGGACTCTCTGCAGGCTAATCCATTACAGGAATGTTATTGTCGTGTAACCACTCCGCCACAGGCTATGCATTATGAACAGGTGCTCGATCGTATTGAAAGATGCAATCGCCATTCCCGAATTGTTCTTCAACAGTGGGAAGCAAGAAGGTGCTTAAAACATCAATGTAGGCCTGTGCTGTGATAGTGCCACGCAAAACAACAACGGGTGCAAGCCCCCTTCATGAAAAACACGACAACACCTTAACACCACCGCCTCAGAATTTTACTGTTGGCACTACACAGGCTGGCAGATGACGTTCACCGGGTATTCGCCATACCCACATCCTACCATCGGATCGCCACATTGTGTACCGTGATTCGTCACTCCACACAACGTTTTTCCACTGTTCAGTCGTCCAATGTTTACGCTCCTCACACCAAGCGAGGCGTCGTTTGGTATTTACCGGCGTGATGAGTGGCCTATGAGCAGCCGCTCGAGCATGAAATCCAAGTTTTCTCACCTCCCGCCTAACTGTCATAGTACTTGCAGTGGATCCTGATGCAGTCTGGAATTCCTGTGTGATGATCTGGATAGATGTCTGCCTATTACACATTACGACCCCTTTCAACTGTCGGCGGTCTCTGCCAGTCAACAGACGAGGTCGGCCTGTACGCTTTTGTGCTGTCCCTTCACGTTTGCACTTCACTATCACAGTGCAAAAAGTGGACCTAGGGGTGTTTAGGACTATGGAAATCTCGCATACAGACGCATGACACAAGTGACACCCCGCCGCGGTCGTTGTGGCTGAGCGGTTCTAGGCGCTTCAGTCCGGAACCGCGCGACTGCTACGGTCGCAGGTTCGAATCCTGTCTCGTGCATGGATGTGTGTGATGTCCTTAGGTTAGTTAGCTTTAAGTAGTTCTAAGTTCTGGGGGACTGATGACCTCCGATGTTAAGTGCCATAGTGCTCAGAGCCATTTGAACCATTTTTGCCGCGCGGGATTAGCCGAGCGGTCTCAGGCGCTGCAGTCATGGACTGAGCGGCTAGTCCCGGCGGAGGTTCGAGTCCTCCGTCGGGCATGGGTGTGTGTGTTTGTCCTTAGGATAATTTAGGTTAGGTAGTGAGTAAGCTTATGGACTGATGGCCTTAGCAGTTAAATCCCATAAGATTTCACACACATTTGAACATTTTTTGAACCATTTTTGGACACCCAACCACCGGCCCACGTTCGGAGTCCGTGAGTTCCGCGGAGCGCCCCATTCTGCTCTCTCACGATGTCTAGTGACTACTGAGGTCGCTGATATGGAGTACCTGGCAGCAGGTGGCAGCACAATGCACCTAATACGAAAAACGTATGTTTTTGCAGGTGTCCGGATACTTTTGATCACATAGTGTATACGCTTTTTGAAAATATGGAAATATAGCACCTGCCTGTTGCTCTTCATCCATAGTCGCAGTATATCATGTGAGAAAAGCGCAAGCTGAGTTTCGCACGAGCGATGCTTTCTAAAACCGTGCTGATTCGTGTACATAAGGTCCTCGGTAACAACAAAATTTATTACATTCGGACTTAGAAAGTGTTCAAGGATTCTGCAGCAAACCGCTGTTAGGGATTTTCCCGCGTGAACGACTTTTTAAAAGCGAAATTTAAAACTTCGGCTCTCGTTTAAGCTAGTTTCATCTGCCACTCCAGACCGGTCAACGAGTGACTGGATTGAAGCCTCAGAACTGCTCATCCATTTTGCAAGGAGTTCTCCGCCAGATCTTTTTGCTAAAGTATGACTGTGGTAGTGTTTGTATGTTCGCGTCCAGATCTTTTTCACAGAATCTGCACTAACCTTTGCCTGTCATCGTTCGAAGGTTCTGTTTTGAACCGAGAGTACCACAGCTTCTGCTTTCCTCAGCAATTTCCGAATTTCGTTGATCAACCACGGTGGGTCTTTTCCGTCCTTGATCCACTTACTAGGGACGTAGCCCTCCAGACCACGACTTGCAATCTGCTTAAACTTCGCCCATAATTCCTCTACGTCCATCTTATAGGAACTAAATGATGTCAGTTCATTGCCTAAGTGAGACGCTAACACCTGCTTATCTCCTCTTTCTATCAAAACACTCCCGTAGCCTTCTTGACCTGTTTATTTACTTTCGTAACCGTAGCTGCTATAAAGACACCACGATCACTAATCCCCGTCTCTAAATGGCGCTGTCAATTCACTTCCGAACTAGCTGCGCACGACAGTTTTCAGAAAACGTGTTCAGAACTGCTTCGCACGATTGTATCACTCCTTAATGAATCCATAGCCATACCAGTCTATAACTGGGATGCTGAAGCCGCCACCAACTAGTATCGCATGATCTGGGTATTTACGCGCTACTGCTTATACATTTTCTTTGGGCTCTAGAACTGCCACCGCGGAATCAGGTGGCCGGTACAAACACCAGCCGGCCGCGGTGGTCTCGCGGTTAAGGCGCTCGGTCCGGCACCGCGCGACTGCTACGGTCGCAGGTTCGAACCTGCCTCGGGCATGAATGTGTGTGATGTCCTTAGGTTAGTTAGGTTTAAGTAGTTCTAAGTTCTAGGGGACTGATGACCTCAGAAGTTAAGTCCCATAGTGCTCAGAGCCATTTGAACCATTTTACAAACACCAAACAATTAACTTGCTTTCACCTAGACCTCTTACACTAGCCAACAGTGAAATGTAACTGGTATGAAATATTTGTTAACTATCGACCACGCTGCAACGAAAACGTCAACGAAAAACTCGAGTTTGCTCTCGTTTCCAAATGAAAGGTGGTGGTGGTGGTGGTGGTGGTTAGTGTTTAACGTCCCGTCGACAACGAGGTCATTAGAGACGGAGCGCAAGCTCGAGTTAAGGAAGGATTGGGAAGGAAATCGGCCGTGCCCTTTCAAAGGAACCATCCCGGCATTTGCCTGAAACGATTTAGGGAAATCACGGAAAACCGAAATCAGGATGGCTGGAGACGGGATTGAACCGTCGTCATCCCGAATGCGAGCCCAGTGTGCTAACCACTGCGCCACCTCGCTCGGTCCAAATGAAAGAGGGGTACATTTATTTATCATTATATTTTATTAGCATTGATTGTCAATCCCTTCCTGTATACGCTTCGAAATCCCGCTGACGGTAGACAGACTGCTGAAGTTCTGGGCAGCAGGGCAGCAGTAGCCGTGTGTATCTTGTCGCTACTTTTAGCTCAGTTTCGTAGCAACCAGCAGAAAAACGAGAGGAAGGGAAGAGCGGAGCATGTTCCGTTTAAGCGTACTTTCAGTCTGTTACAAGCTGTGTTTTGTTCGTGAGCTGGAATAACGTGTAATTTAAGTATAGTTAGCGCGTGCGGTCACTGTAATTGCTATGCCTCAATATGCCCCGCAAATGCTACACAATGCTGACAACTTTGGCTGCATTTGTGGACAGGCTACAATGGAATCGCAAAGGAGGCCAATGACACCTTATATTAGGAAGGCGTACAGATTGCACTTCGGCTGTGAAACCGGGGAGCGGGACAAGCCATGAGTTCCTTGTGTATGTTGCATATCTTTTGTCTCGAGTCTTCATTCATGGTTGAATCGTGAAAGATTTTCCATGGGCTTTGTTATCTACATCTACATCTACATCTACATTTATACTCCGCAAGCCACCCAACGGTGTGTGGCGGAGGGCACTTTACGTGCCACTGTCATTACCTCCCTTTCCTGTTCCAGTCGCGTATGGTTCGCGGGAAGAACGACTGTCTGAGAGCCTCCGTGCGCGCTCGAATCTCTCTAATTTTACATTCGTGATCTCCTCGTGAGGTATAAGTAGGGGGAAGCAATATATTCGATACCTCATCCAGAAACGCACCCTCTCGAAACCTGGACAGCAAGCTACACCGCAATGCAGAGCGCCTCTCTTGCAGAGTCTGCCACTTGAGTTTGCTAAACATCCCCGTAACGCTATCACGCTTACCAAATAACCCTGTGACGAAACGCGCCGCTCTTCTTTGGATCTTCTCTATCTCCTCCGTCAACCCGATTTGGTACGGATCCCACACTGATGAGCAATACTCAAGTATAGGTCGAACGAGTGTTTTGTAAGCCACCTCCTTTGTTGATGGACTACATTTTCTAAGGACTCTCCCAATGAATCTCAACCTGGTACCCGCCTTACCAACAATTAATTTTATGTGATCACTCCACTTCAAATCGTTCCGCACGCATACTCCCAGATATTTTACAGAAGTAACTGCTACCAGTGTTTGTTCCGCTATCATATAATCATACAATAAAGGATCCTTCTTTCTATGTATTCTCAATACATTACATTTGTCTATGTTAAGGGTCAGTTGCCACTCCCTGCACCAAGTGCCTATCCGCTGCAGATCTTCCTGCATTTCGCTACAATTTTTTAATGCTGCAACTTCTCTGTATACTACTGCATCATCCGCGAAAAGCCACATGGAACTTCCGACTCTATCTACTAGGTCATTTATATACAGGGTGAGTCACCTAACATTACTGCTGGATATATTTCGTAAACCACATCAAATACTGACGAATCGATTCCACAGACCGAACGTGGCGAGAGGGGCTAGTGTAATTGGCTAATACAAACCATAAAAAAAATGCACGGAAGTATGTTTTTTAACACAAACCTACGGTTTTTTTAAATGGAACCCCGTTAGTTTTGTTAGCACATCTGAACATATAAACAAATACGTAATCAGTGCCGTTTGTTGCATTGTAAAATGTTAAATACTCGTACATCCGGAGATATTGTAACCTAAAGTTGACGCTTGAGTACCACTCCTCCGCTGTTCGATCGTGTGTATCGGAGAGCACCGAATTACGTAGGGATCCAAAGGGAACGGTGATGGACCTTAGGTACAGAAGAGACTGGAACAGCACATTACGTCCACATGCTAACACCTTTTTATTGGTCTTTTTCAGTGACGCACGTGTACATTACCATGAGGGGTGAGGTACACGTACACACGTGGTTTCCGTTTTCAATTACGGAGAGGAATAGAGTGTGTCCCGACATGTCAGGCCAATAGATGTTCAATGTGGTGGCCATCATTTGCTAGACACAATTGCAATCTCTGGCGTAATGAATGTCGTACACGCCGCAGTACATCTGGTGTAATCTCGCCGCAGGCTGCCACAGTACGTTGTTTCATATCCTCTGGGGTTGTAGGCACATCACGATACACACGGTACACGATGGCCACCACATTGAACATCTATTGGCCTGACATGTCGGGACACACTCTATTCCACTCCGTAATTGAAAACGGAAACCACGTGTGTACGTATACGTCACCCCTCATGGTAATGTACACTCTTTGACATAAAACTTGACCGGCGGCCGGCCGCTTCAGAGGCTAAGTCCGCGCCGATCGCGACATGGGACAATAAAACTGGCCAACTCGCTAATTCTCTAAGTCCGGTCATCTGCACAATCTGGCAACACTGCAGACTGCGGCACTTCCTGGAGGAAAACTTGTCCCATGATGGGGAAACTATAGGCTGATTGCACCTGTGGTCTAGCGGTAGCGTGCGTTGTTTCTGTTCATAATGTCAGTGGATCGCGAGCAGCTAGCATAAAATATTTTTATAGCCTCTTCTGCCTGAATACTGAACACGTGAATGTAATAGTAGCGCAGATTCAATCTATTTCGCTTTCTGACACACCGATATCAAAATTTTGTCCAGTAACGATTTTGCGGCAGATTTCCTGCAGACTGTCCTCCTCTGGACGCCCTATGCGGCAAAGCTCCGGGA
Organism: Schistocerca piceifrons; assembly: GCF_021461385.2. Classification (NCBI taxonomy): domain Eukaryota; kingdom Metazoa; phylum Arthropoda; class Insecta; order Orthoptera; family Acrididae; genus Schistocerca; species Schistocerca piceifrons. The sequence continues at coordinate 1,787,193 of NC_060145.1, forward strand.
TCCATTTGCTGGCTACTGGCAGCGGCCGTGGCGACAGCAGCGGCGCTGCACTCCCCCGTTCTTTATCGAAAGCGCCTGCTACCGCTCATCGCTTTTGATGATTTAAAACGCTTTATTATTAAATGTTGCTCCACAGAAAATTTCTACGATTTCCATTCACGCTCAAAAGCAACGGAGACAGACGCCCTGATTAGTAGGCGGGTATTATATTACATTAATCGGCAAGAGCTGAGTATGGTCCGAAATTAATTTTATAGACTGGGACGAAATTAAACCACCTCACTACATTCGATGAATTTATAAATGCTTCATACCTCGTTTCTTTTCCTTTCAAATTCAATTATTTGTGCAACTTTTGGTCAATGTTTGGATGTTTTCGTCAAGCCAGAGTGAGCGTCTGTGGTGTAAAGTGTATTACAGTTCTTGTTTCATTTCTTATGGTAAGTCTATGCGATAAACTGTGTGAATACCTTGCAATGCATGCTCTGTAGCAGTGCAGGAACACTGCACATTTGGAGTTCCATGTATGGGTTCATGAAGTATTTATTGTTGATCGGAAGTGATAGTTAAGGTCATCAGATTTAAACCAGAAAAATTTGTCGTTTTGAAGGTTTCAGAGAACGGAAAGGAATTGCTAACGCCGGTGTTAGAAAACGTCTACAGTTAAATGCTATTGCAAAAATTTAGAAGAAGGGAACTATATTAATGAACATGTGCACTTCATAAACAACCTTCTGACATGTTAGACCTATATGACGAACAAAGTTCAAATTTATATCGTTGAAAGTCGGTTTGAATCTTTTCAGGACCTATTTTACAGTGAAGCACCTTGGAATTTGCAAAGCAGAAGTCCATGATATTAACTTAATTTACTAAGTCGAAATCGGACGAAGGTTCATGTTTAAAGGCATTCTTCAGATTTCGCATAGGAAATTTTTACTAGCAGTTTGCAACTCCATTAATTAAAATGGAAAGTAAAAGGTTGTAGTCAGCGGCTTCTACCGTGATTCGAACTGCTATGTCTTATAGTACAAGCACTGCAAAGCACAAGGGAACCTCTGAACTAACGACACACTGGCGGCCAGAGGCGGACTATAGTCACTGCGATGTTGCCTGAGCCTCAAAACGCAACCTTAAACACACAGAGGAGGTGGAGATTACTGTTTTAACGTCCCGTCGACAACGATGTCATTAGAGACGGAGCACAAGCTCGGATTAGGGAAGGATGGGGAAGGAAATCGGCCGTGCCCTTCCTAAGGAACCATCCCGGCATTTGCCTGAAGCGATTTAGGGAAATCATTGAAAACCTAAATCAGGATGGCCGGGTGCGGGATTGCACCGTCGTCCTCCCGAATGCACACACAAACAGGTGTTACTTATGTGAAGAACGACGTTCTTGGAGTCCAGAAATTAAATATACTTTCTAATTGTGTCATCTTGCAGTGGATTATATCGTACGAGTCTTCGATGTGGGAAACGAATGTCAAGTGAATTTAGCGAGGTAACGCCGACCTACACCCGGAAGTAAATGCACTATCAGAGTGTTGACAAATACTTGCTACGACGCTGCCATTTCTAGGCTCTCTGACGAGGCAGCTCTTCAGCGAAATGCTTGCCGTGATTCTCCGATACGGTTCTTCAGAGTGGAGACGCGCGCGCACGTTTGGTTTTTATGCGGCGTTCTCCCCTGATGGTTTCTGACGTCGCCTTGTGGGCTATGGATACATATGAGACACTCAATTATCATTAATACAGAATGATACAAGTTTCAGCTTCCGGCGTGGAAGAAGGCTGTTGACGCCGACATTATATCATTTCAACGTAGGGAAAGCAAAACGGATCATTCAATGTTTCTCATTCAACATAAAGCATGTGAGATATATTTCCGTAACGTTCATAATCATCTAAAAATACAAACGAAGTAAAAATACACCGGAAGCTTATTCGAATTGAATATAATGTAAGATACCAAACGCTTTGCACCTCGATGTCGAATTTGTCCACTTGCAATCTTTTGCAGCATCCACATAGAATGTCATGATTACCACGAGAATGAAGAAATATGTTGGTAAGGATGGAAGCAAGAAAGGACGCAGTCAACAAATATTCTATTCCTCATGGCATACATTTCATTTGACACGTAAGAAGAGGTAAAGCGGGCATTTACTTTCGTTAACACGAAAGACATGCCGCACATATTGATAACGAGGAAGTCTGCGTCTTCATACGTTTCCTTAGCAAATATCAACTTTAAATTGCATAACGCAAACATTTTTAACAGACACGAATTCCTACCCAGCATCTATTGTCCCTGTTAACGAACGACGAGAGATGTTAAATATTGCTTCTTCACAAGTAACTTACTTGAAATGCCGTGAGGTAAAGCTGTGTGTTGGACACGGATTCGAACCCGGAACCTAATCGGATTGCTATCGAAGCACAGTCAAATGTGACATATCGGAATTTTGCGGCAGTAGCTAGATGTTTTAACTGAAATGACGAGACGAAACATTAATTTTTTCCTTCCCAGGACTCCAACCCGGCACCTATCGCTGTTATATTCTAGAGAAAACGAACGTTAAATATGGGTTTGTTGCACCAGCAGTGACATGTGAGCATGTTTGAACTGAAATAATATGACGAAGAGTTCAGCGCTCACTGGGAATAGAGCCCCACACATATCGTTGTTGACTACACACAAAGATAAGTCAGCTACCGAATTGTTCTCCACCAGCTGCTCAGAATAGCATCTTGAACTTACAGTCATCTCGCAAATAGTTCTGTGTCTCACTGGGAGTTAAAAACGTCAGATATCGTTAGTGTTGACAGCGAATGAAAATACATTAAAAATCAAAATTATTATCCACCAGCAGATAGGTGTTCTCATGATAGAGCTTGATAATACATAATTAAATCTTTAGTGCCGGGCCAGGATTCGATCCCATTCACGCGTAATATGTGAAGGTGTTGAGGAATCTGCAGTTTTGGACAAACAACAAATTGTAGCCGAGCTGTATTGCCACGAAGGGATCAAATTCCGCGTTTAGGGCGGTCTGAGTTGCATTCCCAGTTCAGAACCAATTTTATTGACATACAGAAGCTCAAATAAAAGATGGAATAAGTGTCCTGTGACCATACATAGCGTTTGTGTCGTCACTTGAAATAAATAACTAGTATAAGAAAGGTTACTGGTGATAGAGTTTCTACATGTCGCCACTCCAGACTTTATTGTGGTTCAACCTACCGTCTACTTGGTAAAGAAGGAATATCATCTTTAATGTGAATTTTCAGACCACGCAGCCATTATATCTCCTTCACTTGGTGAAATGAAATGAAATGAGCGTTTGGCGTCATTGGCCGGGAGGCCCCTTGCGGGGCAGGCCCGGCCGCCATATCGCAGGTCTTATTACATTCGGCGCCACATTGGGCGACCTGCACCCCGGATGGGGATGAAAGGATGATGAACACAACACAACACCCAGTCCCTGAGCGGAGAAAATCTCCGACCCAGCCGGGAATCGAACCCGGGCCCAGAGGACGGCAAGCCGTCACGCTGACCACTCAGCGACTGGGGCGGACCTTCACTTGGTGTAGCCAGGAGAGAATGGAATCTGTCTCTCCCTATCTAAAATCATTGACAGAAGTGGGAATCGAACCCAGACCATAGGTATAACAACCTACCATCCGTCCAACAGACCACGAAATCCCCTTCTCTGCGAGTCATTTTTCTATCGTAACGCAGTTGCGCCACACTGGATGAGAATTCTGACACACAGGCTCCCTGTAGTAATTTGCAGCATGTTCAGTAAATTCATTTACCTGGTTGACCGAATCACCATGAACTAGCTGCCTCGGCTACCCAGTGCATACATTCGACTATTTTGTAATCACAGAAATAAAATCACGTAACTGCCACCTACACACAACTGCCAACAGTGTAGGATGCAGAAGTTTAAATAGGAAGTGTTCCTTTCCACTTGAGCTATTCTATTGCGCTATCTGTTACTAGAAAACGTCGCTCAGTCCAAAAGAAAAGCTGTAACTGTTTGTCTCTCAGAAGTCAAGACCTGGCCATATGCATAATCTCACACTGCTGTGGAATCCAAAAGTTCTGGAGGAATAGTTGCCGAGGTCTGGAGCTGTTGTAGCTACGTGTCAGCTTGTAGCATAGATAAGATGTCGCGAGTTCGAATACATTCAGTGCCACATTTAATAAAACGCAATTCTGCTCTCTGCTGAAGTTATCAATCTAATGGAACTTTGAACTTAATTCCCTTCACTTCTCAACCCAAAGTAGTCGCATGTGGAAAAAGGACTAACTACTGTGACATTTTGTTCTGTTCAGGTTTAATAGACAGCAGGCAGCAGATGCATCTCGAAGATGTGTAGGGAGAGCGCATCGTGCCATAATATGTCAGAAAAGTATTTTCTACATTAGCTGTCGTGTGGTAGTGATATTTTATTCTTCTTCAAACTTTGACAGCTTTAACTCAGAACAAGTTTTCTACATGCATGTAATCAATAAACTGCATGTGCATTGTCAGACTGTCATAGGTAACATCAGAGAATTCGCATATATCGTTGATGATTAATTTCTCTCTCATGTTTACTATTGTTTTAACAACACTAAAGGAAACCTTACGAAAATTGTGCACTGTATTATAAGAAATGAAATAAAACTAACCATGATAACCTTACGACGAAAGTATCTGTACACAAGCATGCCTCTATCGACACGAATTAGTAAAATACTACTCACTTAGATTTTGATTGGGTCTGTGTTTAATTGGTATGCTGTGTCATACTCAAGAGGTATGCAAATGTGGCATTTCATAAATATAGTTACGTATTCCTAGAAACCCAAAATTCGCTTGTCAGCAGCGGAAAGAGGCGTTACCTGTTGTGCAGCATTGTAAGTTTTTCAACATTGCACTATGGGCTGAAAGCGTTTTCTTGCGATTTCCTTATTGATGTTTGATCTGACTGCTTGTAGCTCTTTCACAGAAGGGATAAAAACGCTACAGTCAGTGAGACTGGAACTGCGAACCGTAACAGACGCTGTTTCACAGGTCAGCACGTTACCACAGAGCTGGCGAGGAGGTATGGGTCTCAGCTTCCTATTTCGAGGGCAATAGTAACTAGAACTCGTAAACCGCTATTTAAAGGTCGAGATTAGTTGCGATTTCCACCTGCAACGACTTTCCTGGGCTGAAAATCGTAAATTTTCAATCTTTTGTTACCCTTCAAGCGATAATAACTCAGATTATTCAATGGAAATGACAGGTAAAATCAAGTGAACTTTCAGGCTTAATTCCGTGCACACCAGGAAGTAACTCGTCGATCACAGAGTTGCCAAACATACGTTGCCTTGTTGCCAAATCTCAGTTACAGTACCAGCAGGAAGAAGACGAACCGATGTGATCCTACAGCGGTCTGGGAAGTGACCATAGCTGGTGTCTCCAAGTCGCGGCTGCTACGGCCTGGAATACGTAATGCGTCTGATTCGCTTTCTGTAACTAGGTTTAGGGACTGGAGCGTAGTTACTAATAATACTCAGAACTGACTGCAAACTGAGCATCATAAATCAGTAACTCTCATTGTTGTTTTTATATTTCTTTCGTAAGTGTACTCAAAACTAAGAAAGTCATTCACAGGCGTTTTCGTGCCTCGCCGATAGTCGAGCACAACAAACAAATAATAAAAAAAAAAGAATGTGTGTGTGTGTGTGTGTGTTTGTGTGTGCGTGTGTGTGTGTGTGTGGGAGAGAGAGAGAGAGAGAGAGAGAGAGAGAGAGAGAGAGAGAGAAAGAGAGAGGGAGGGAAATAAAAAGCAATGAGAGAGAGTGTAAAAAATTGTTGTAAAGAAATTGAATCATGGTATTTAAAGAACTTTTTCATTAAAATGACACGTTCCACATCATTACGAAATGTCGTATTCATGATCTATTGAACAAGAGGTAATCTAATGTAATCTAATCTAATCTAATCTAATCACATCATATTGATGATTAGCCATGAAGAGTCATGAATTACCGAAAGTTTTGCCAATACCAGTAACCAAATCTAAACTTGAAAATAAAAGACGACAATTTGTGTAATAAACCGTGACTCCTATCAAGACCCTTTCGTCCCTGTTATCTAACCACGAAAGATGTCTGGTATACCTCCATTCTGAAGTAACAAAGTGTGCATGCTTTTAAAGATGAAGTGCATGATGTGAAGTTCTGTGACGGAGATACGAACCCAACACGTAATCCGATTGTTAACTAAGAAAAATCAAATGTTACGTATCGGTTTTTCTTACGAGCCGCTAGGTGTCTGAATCTAAAATAAGGATACAAACTTTTGTGCCTAAGCGACAATCGAACTGCACACCTACCGTGCATCCACGAATATAGCATAAGTATCAGTTGCTTACTCATGAACAGTAAGATGTGTGCGTGTTTGACCAGAAATAACGACACCTGTTGCGATTGTTGGCAACACATGAACAGACATTGAAATTGCGCGTTAATTTTCACTAGCAGGTCGGTGTGCACTTGATAAAGCTAGAAATGAAATTATGAATATTTTTGTACTGGATCAGGTTTCAGACCCACATACTTACCTTTGGAGACCTAGAGAAGATTGCAGTCTTGGGAAAAGGAACGAAATAACTGAACTATACTGTTCCGAGAGATTCAGATCCTCGAAAGAGGAGATACGAATTCGAATCACAGTCCAGCACCAAATTTTTAAACGTCTCTAGTTCAATCAAGTACAAGTAAAATAAGAGCCCTGTCCCTTTAAATGGCTATCGGTTCATCAAATAAAATAAAATTTGCTAATGTAAGTAAGCTTACTGGCGACTGTATTTCTGTTTACCATGATTTTCGCTGTGTCATTTCCCAACGTAAACCGGCTCTGCCCAGTCGGTAGTGAAGGAACGTGATGTTTAATGCGGATTCTGGATTATAACGTCTTTCTCTTGAGGTTACCAGAGGTAAAATAAATATGTTTGTGCCTCTTAAAAGTAAATGCCTGAACCCACGCATTGCACCTGTGATAGCTCGTTCCACCAGACCATTGTGGTCACATTACCCAGCCCCAGGAGTGTGCTGTAACGGATGATGTGCTTAGCTTACAAAATTAGTCACGGTGGAAAAAATGCGAGTCTATTAAATGGTCAAGTAGAAGCAAGCCTCTGACGCAGAGATTATGCTATTCTCATGTCAGCAGGATGTAAAGACTCTTCTAGGCATCATAGGCAGGATGTGAAGCCATTTTGATTTTTCACAAATTCAGCAAATTTCTTAGTTCACGAAAATCCACTGTGAAGTGTGAAGTTGACGGATAATTGGATTATTACTGTTATTATTAATATCATTTTAATTATACCGCTGCTGGAACTCAAGTGCTTGAACATCATTTAATGCCTTTTGGTCACTATAGAAGTAGTTTCCCATGAACAGTTTCTTTCCCTGTCTACGGAATCCTTTTCATGTTAATATCAAACACCAGCAATTAGTCGTAGATTACATTAAAACTAAAGTAATTGACGAAGACGTTACGTGGTAACAAAATCGCACTGCCTTTCTTCATTTACTTTCGCCTAGAAATGGCTATCGAGTACTGACAAACCAAAAGGCAAGTGATCTTACTGCCTTCCGATATACGTTGCTGTTAGTTCTTCCACATGATGTGGTCGACATGACCTGTTTCAAGTAGTGTATGACAGACAGTGTTTTAGAAAATCTATTGTTTCCCTTTGCAATAAACAGAAGTATTTTCATTCTAAGCTGTCCAAGTACAAAATTTTCGCAATATTAGTTCAAATTTAATATTCGCTTCTATAATGTAGGAAAGTATTTCGCAGTCGCAAACTCGCATCCGAAACGTTGACCTTACACTTAGTCGCTGACCATAAAGTCTAGCTCAGAGTGACACCAGTTTAAATAACCTAATGTAGCGAAGACTGTTTGCCAGTGCTCTTTCTCACCGGAAAATACGCAATTCACTCATTTGGCTCCATAACTACACTGTAACAGTAATTTCTGTGTGAAATTTGTCAGTAAGCTTTCGCCTTCCAACCGGCAAAATACGGAAGAGTACGGCCGGTAAACAATTCACAAACCACGATTTAGTGCCGATAAGACGATTTCTTTAAACACTGTCGAAGTTGAGGGAATTTAGTTTCTGCTTAAATTGTCTTAAGCAGCAACGTTCACAGATATCTCAAATAGGAAAAAGCTGAATATCCAGGTACGAAAGTTGTAAAACAAACTTCCCACAGTTAGTGTCAGGTTGATCTTTTCGTCTGATAACACTGCTTAAGTATTCTGTCTAAGAGGTATCACAAGTAGTATCCGTGTAGCTGTGGGAATCATTGGTTGAAAACGAGTTTAACACCAGTGGGTACAGGGCTTCTAAGTTTTCAAAATTATTATCAACCTAAGTCTGAGTCCATCCACAAACTGAGGCGTATTTATAATATTGAAGCTAGACTGTGTATCCTTGTCTTTCTTGAGTGGTTATTGGAAGGCGTTTACACAGACGTATACAATACTATGAATACTTCGAACGGTATGGTTAACGTTGCTCTCTTAAAAAATACATTTTGTTTTAAATTCTTCTGGGTCTTAAGCGTACAATATGTGTTGTAGATACAGTCTCAGACCAAAAAATTGACCGCCGAGTCGTTCACGTAAGGTGGACAATACAGTCATGCTCCTCTCAGAATTCTATGTCTGGCAATATGCTCGATCTGGCAACATGTAGACTGCGGCACTTCCCAGAGGAAGTCTTGACTCCAGTCTTAGTACATTACTCTTGACTACGGCCGTAGTCGTGAGGTAAAACGCGAGACCAGCTAATATGATATTGTAGATTCGCTTGTATTACACTCATAGCTTCAGCACCGAGAGGAAAGGGGCGATAAAAATTTTGTCGATATGTGCTTTCGGTCGCCAGACGTCATATTAGCTGGTCTCGCGTTTTACCTCAAGACTACGGTCGTGTTCCAGCAGCGGTATGAATAAAATGATATTAATAATAACAGTAATAATCGAATTATCCGGCAACTTCACACTTCACAGTGGATTTTCTAGAACTACGAAATTTGCTGAATTTGTGAAAAATCAAAATGGCTTCACATCCAGCCTATGATGCCTAGAAGAGACTTTACATCCTGCTGACATGAGAATAGCATAATCTCTTCGTCAGAAGCTTGCTTCTACTTGATCATTTAATAGACTCGCATTTTTTCCACCGTGACTAATTTTGTAAGCTAAGCACATCATCCGTTACAGCACACTCCTGGGGCTGGGTAATGTGACCACAATGGTCTGGTGGAACGAGCTATCACAGGTGCAATGCGTGGGTTCAGGCATTTACTTTTAAGAGGCACAAACATATTTATTTTACCTCTGGTAACCTCAAGAGAAAGACGTTATAATCCAGAATCCGCATTAAACATCACGTTCCTTCACTACCGACTGGGCAGAGCCGGTTTACGTTGGGAAATGACACAGCGAAAATCATGGTAAACAGAAATACAGTCGCCAGTAAGCTTACTTACATTAGCAAATTTTATTTTATTTGATGAACCGATAGCCATTTAAAGGGACAGGGCTCTTATTTTACTTGTACTTGATTGAACTAGAGACGTTTAAAAATTTGGTGCTGGACTGTGATTCGAATTCGTATCTCCTCTTTCGAGGATCTGAATCTCTCGGAAGAGTATAGTTCAGTTATTTCGTTCCTTTTCCCAAGACTGCAATCTTCTCTAGGTCTCCAAAGGTAAGTATGTGGGTCTGAAACCTGATCCAGTACAAAAATATTCATAATTTCATTTCTAGCTTTATCAAGTGCACACCGACCTGCTAGTGAAAATTAACGCGCAATTTCAATGTCTGTTCATGTGTTGCCAACAATCGCAACAGGTGTCGTTATTTCTGGTCAAACACGCACACATCTTACTGTTCATGAGTAAGCAACTGATACTTATGCTATATTCGTGGATGCACGATAGGTGTGCAGTTCGATTGTCGCTTAGGCACAAAAGTTTGTATCCTTATTTTAGATTCAGACACCTAGCGGCTCGTAAGAAAAACCGATACGTAACATTTGATTTTTCTTAGTTAACAATCGGATTACGTGTTGGGTTCGTATCTCCGTCACAGAACTTCACATCATGCACTTCATCTTTAAATGCATGCACACTTTGTTACTTCAGAATGGAGGTATACCAGACATCTTTCGTGGTTAGATAACAGGGACGAAAGGGTCTTGATAGGAGTCACGGTTTATTACAAAAATTGTCGTCTTTTATTTTCAAGTTTAGATTTGGTTACTGGTATTGGCAAAACTTTCGGTAATTCATGACTCTTCATGGCTAATCATCAATATGATGTGATTAGATTAGATTAGATTAGATTACATTAGATTACCTCTTGTTCAATAGATCATGAATACGACATTTCGTAATGATGTGGAACGTGTCATTTTAATGAAAAAGTTCTTTAAATACCATGATTCAATTTCTTTACAACAATTTTTTACACTCTCTCTCGTTGCTTTTTATTTCCCTCCTTCTCTCTCTCTCTCTCTCTCTCTCTCTCTCTCTCTCTCTCTCTCTCCCACACACACACACACACACGCACACACAAACACACACACACACACACACACACATTCTTTTTTTTTTATTATTTGTTTGTTGTGCTCGACTATCGGCGAGGCACGAAAACGCCTGTGAATGACTTTCTTAGTTTTGAGTACACTTACGAAAGAAATATAAAAACAACAATGAGAGTTACTGATTTATGATGCTCAGTTTGCAGTCAGTTCTGAGTATTATTAGTAACTACGCTCCAGTCCCTAAACCTAGTTACAGAAAGCGAATCAGACGCATTACGTATTCCAGGCCGTAGCAGCCGCGACTTGGAGACACCAGCTATGGTCACTTCCCAGACCGCTGTAGGATCACATCGGTTCGTCTTCTTCCTGCTGGTACTGTAACTGAGATTTGGCAACAAGGCAACGTATGTTTGGCAACTCTGTGATCGACGAGTTACTTCCTGGTGTGCACGGAATTAAGCCTCAAAGTTCACTTGATTTTACCTGTCATTTCCATTGAATAATCTGAGTTATTATCGCTTGAAGGGTAACAAAAGATTGAAAATTTACGGTTTTCAGCCCAGGAAAGTCGTTGCAGGTGGAAATCGCAACTAATCTCGAACTTTAAATAGCGGTTTACAAGTTCTAGTTACTATTGCCCTCGAAATAGGAAGCTGAGACCCATACCTCCTCGCCAGCTCTGTGGTAACGTGCTGACCTGTGAAACAGCGTCTGTTACGGTTCGCAGTTCCAGTCTCACTGACTGTAGCGTTTTTATCCCTTCTGTGAAAGAGCTACAAGCAGTCAGATCAAACATCAATAAGGAAATCGCAAGAAAACGCTTTCAGCTCATAGTGCAATGTTGAAAAACTTACAATGCTGCACAACAGGTAACGCCTCTTTCCGCTGCTGACAAGCGAATTTTGGGTTTCTAGGAATACGTAACTATATTTATGAAATGCCACATTTGCATACCTCTTGAGTATGACACAGCATACCAATTAAACACAGACCCAATCAAAATCTAAGTGAGTAGTATTTTACTAATTCGTGTCGATAGAGGCATGCTTGTGTACAGATACTTTCGTCGTAAGGTTATCATGGTTAGTTTTATTTCATTTCTTATAATACAGTGCACAATTTTCGTAAGGTTTCCTTTAGTGTTGTTAAAACAATAGTAAACATGAGAGAGAAATTAATCATCAACGATATATGCGAATTCTCTGATGTTACCTATGACAGTCTGACAATGCACATGCAGTTTATTGATTACATGCATGTAGAAAACTTGTTCTGAGTTAAAGCTGTCAAAGTTTGAAGAAGAATAAAATATCACTACCACACGACAGCTAATGTAGAAAATAATTTTCTGACATATTATGGCACGATGCGCTCTCCCTACACATCTTCGAGATGCATCTGCTGCCTGCTGTCTATTAAACCTGAACAGAACAAAATGTCACAGTAGTTAGTCCTTTTTCCACATGCGACTACTTTGGGTTGAGAAGTGAAGGGAATTAAGTTCAAAGTTCCATTAGATTGATAACTTCAGCAGAGAGCAGAATTGCGTTTTATTAAATGTGGCACTGAATGTATTCGAACTCGCGACATCTTATCTATGCTACAAGCTGACACGTAGCTACAACAGCTCCAGACCTCGGCAACTATTCCTCCAGAACTTTTGGATTCCACAGCAGTGTGAGATTATGCATATGGCCAGGTCTTGACTTCTGAGAGACAAACAGTTACAGCTTTTCTTTTGGACTGAGCGACGTTTTCTAGTAACAGATAGCGCAATAGAATAGCTCAAGTGGAAAGGAACACTTCCTATTTAAACTTCTGCATCCTACACTGTTGGCAGTTGTGTGTAGGTGGCAGTTACGTGATTTTATTTCTGTGATTACAAAATAGTCGAATGTATGCACTGGGTAGCCGAGGCAGCTAGTTCATGGTGATTCGGTCAACCAGGTAAATGAATTTACTGAACATGCTGCAAATTACTACAGGGAGCCTGTGTGTCAGAATTCTCATCCAGTGTGGCGCAACTGCGTTACGATAGAAAAATGACTCGCAGAGAAGGGGATTTCGTGGTCTGTTGGACGGATGGTAGGTTGTTATACCTATGGTCTGGGTTCGATTCCCACTTCTGTCAATGATTTTAGATAGGGAGAGACAGATTCCATTCTCTCCTGGCTACACCAAGTGAAGGAGATATAATGGCTGCGTGGTCTGAAAATTCACATTAAAGATGATATTCCTTCTTTACCAAGTAGACGGTAGGTTGAACCACAATAAAGTCTGGAGTGGCGACATGTAGAAACTCTATCACCAGTAACCTTTCTTATACTAGTTATTTATTTCAAGTGACGACACAAACGCTATGTATGGTCACAGGACACTTATTCCATCTTTTATTTGAGCTTCTGTATGTCAATAAAATTGGTTCTGAACTGGGAATGCAACTCAGACCGCCCTAAACGCGGAATTTGATCCCTTCGTGGCAATACAGCTCGGCTACAATTTGTTGTTTGTCCAAAACTGCAGATTCCTCAACACCTTCACATATTACGCGTGAATGGGATCGAATCCTGGCCCGGCACTAAAGATTTAATTATGTATTATCAAGCTCTATCATGAGAACACCTATCTGCTGGTGGATAATAATTTTGATTTTTAATGTATTTTCATTCGCTGTCAACACTAACGATATCTGACGTTTTTAACTCCCAGTGAGACACAGAACTATTTGCGAGATGACTGTAAGTTCAAGATGCTATTCTGAGCAGCTGGTGGAGAAAAATTCGGTAGCTGACGTCTCTTTGTGTGTAGTCAACAACGATATGTGTGGGGCTCTATTCCCAGTGAGCGCTGAACTCTTCGTCATATTATTTCAGTTCAAACATGCTCACATGTCACTGCTGGTGCAACAAACCCATATTTAACGTTCGTTTTCTCTAGAATATAACAGCGATAGGTGCCGAGTTGGAGTCCTGGGAAGGAAAAAATTAATGTTTCGTCTCGTCATTTCAGTTAAAACATCTAGCTACTGCCGCAAAATTCCGATATGTCACATTTGACTGTGCTTCGATAGCAATCCGATTAGGTTCCGGGTTCGAATCCGTGTCCAACACACAGCTTTACCTCACGGCATTTCAAGTAAGTTACTTGTGAAGAAGCAATATTTAACATCTCTCGTCGTTCGTTAACAGGGACAATAGATGCTGGGTAGGAATTCGCGTCTGTTAAAAATGTTTGCGTTATGCAATTTAAAGTTGATATTTGCTAACTGATACTGTCTAAAATCGAGGTATATCACTCTCTCTATGCCTAATCAGGAATGACTGTTAGTGTCCGTCAGTCACGAAATCTTTGCTTAGTCTGCATGAGCTGGGTTTGAATCCAAATGCAGAACAAGACGGTTCGTCGTGTCATTTAATGTTAATACATATTCTCAACTAGCTGCTTGTGAATAACTTAAATTTTTAATGTCATTTTGTGTTAAATAGTTCAAATGGTTCAAATGGCTCTGACCACTATGGGACTTAACTTCTAAGGTCATCAGTCCCCTAGAACTTAGAACTACTTAAACTTAACTAACCTAAGGACATCACACAACACCCAGCCATCACGAGGCAGAGAAAATCCCTGACCCCGCCGGGAATCGAACCCGGGAACCCGGGCGCGGGTAGCGAGAAAGCTACCGCACGACCACGAGCTGCGGGCACATCAATAATAACCTCGTGTATTGCTTCAGTGACTGTTACCGTCTTGTTTGACACCGAGATGATGTAAACAACACAAATACGGGTCCCTGACAGATAATTCTAGTCTCTTCAGGGACTTAGGCTAGTTTGGTTGTTGTTGTAGATTGGCATTCGCGAAGAATACTACTGTCGCAAATCCTGAGAGGTTTTCGAAACACATACGATACGGAGGGCTAAGAATAGTCTCTCAGTTTTGACCTTTAGAATAGTAGTTGCCGCGCGGTGTGGCCGCGCGGTCGAGTGCGACGTGTCACAGATTTCACGGCCGCTTCTGCCGGAGGTTCGGGTCCTCCCCCGGGCATGAATGTGTGTGTTGTCCTTCGAATAAGTTAAAGTTAGTGTAAGTAGTTTCTACGTCTAGGGACTGTTGACCCTAGCAGTTTGGTCCTTTAGTCATTAGAACTTAAAAAAGAGCACTAGCGGAAGGAATTGATAAGATCAAGCTTCTGCAGAACAACTGGAACTAATGAAAAAAAAAGCAGCTATGGTTACACAATTTGAGCACTTTACTGCAGCAGTGCCTTGTTCGCACAGTAGTAAATACTGCCCTTACCATAATCGTAGCTGACGTATACAGCTCCCAACGTGAAACATGAAGAGTACGACCACCTTTTGCATAAAGCGACCATTTTGAACTGAAATACGTTTCCTAACTCAAAACCACTCCTTCTGTGATAATTATTGACAATATTTGATCGAGATGACAAGAAAATATTAAATGGATGTAGCAGATACAATGTAGCCCCACAACCGCAAATCATTCTCATACTAACACAGTTGCCAACAAAGGTGTACGACGTTGTGAGTCCTTGACTACGTTAGTGGCAAGAAGATTCCGTTTCCTTAGCAGGAATTCTTCACGAACGGATGCGGATGCATTGCAGTCCAAATGACAGGTATGGCGGTATGCCTACATGTCTAAAAAGAGCAGAAAACCTAATTGTTAAATCTTTGAGTAATATTCCCACGTCTGTGACTCGTATCATGGTTAAAGCCCATGTATTACCACTGTTCGTGCTTACCTACATCATCAAATAACAGCAGAAACGGAGAGAAATACTTTCGGAGTATACGCCTTGATATTTGAATACATTTTTGGATGTAGCAGATTTTATTTTTCAATAAAGCTATTGTTTCTATTTCCAGACAACATTTTATATCCTTCTTACTTCTGCGCAGCAGTTATTTTGCTGCCCATATGGGAAACCACGCCTACGACTACCACCGTCTCATTTCCTGACCTAATACATTCTGCATAGCCTTACGTAATTTTACTGCTGCTCATTACCCTTTTATTAAAGGCTATACATCAAGGAAAGAGAAATAACATCTACATGCAATGTTTACCGTGATGCAATCAAAAAATTGTGCTTATAAAAGTGCTCAGAACCGCTGAACGAGCCTTTCAATTTGCAGCACACTCCAGACCGAGTGAAACAAAATAATATTAAGAGGAGCAAGTTGACCATAGCGAGCGTCCGGAGGGTTTGATGTAGTGCCGTGAAGTTGGACCAGTTTCAATCGAATTTAGTTCCTGATAGAACAAAATGTGATCTTGATACAAAAGCATCGGTGTACTCATATGGGAGCTCCTTCCGACGTGTAATTGATAGAATACCTGGTCACGTTAGGTAACGTTTCGCTTGCGACCATCACTGATTTTAATTTCAGCCCATTCCTTGATGACGCACATTTTTTCATTGTTTCCGGCCTCAGATAATTCCTAAAGCGTTATATCGTGTGTTAGTCACACCGTAAGTTAGACACCCATAAAGCTCTGGCTTGCTTTAGAGCATCAAATTGAGCAGCGATTCGAAAATACAAATGACCACTTCTGAAGAAGGGCCTGCTGGCAGCAGCACTGTGGGCAGTATCAATGCCCATGTTTTACGTCACAAGATACAGAAGTGATTTATATACATTTCGAAAAATTCATTTACTGAATGCTTTCGAGTCTGGTAGCGTATGGGAAGGGTGTTTTTGTCATGATGAAAAGTCGCGTAACGCAGATTTCACTAGTTTCGTTGGATTTGAGAATGGGAGTCAGTTTCTGGGTAGTCGAGTGATGTGATCATGGTCAAGACCGACTGCTATTTTCACACCACGGTGGCTGCAGCAGCGTTCCTGTTTCGTCAACACAAACACCACGTGTCTGGGCCCACTGCTCATGACGTCACATGCTGCGAGTGGCAGTGTCAAGAGGGCGCAGTGTTTTTTTCAACATGTTACTCAAGTAATAAGTCAAATAGATTACATGGATATTATAAGTGGGACAGAAACCTTAATTTATCTTTCATTGCTTATTTGTGGGCTGACTTAAATGAACAACAGCATCGTTTAATATTTTGCCTAATGATTGTCAAGAATCACTGTTAAGAAAGAAACGACAAAGCATTTTAACGAAGTTTATATTTTTGTGTGTCAGATAACTGAAAAAAGATATTCTTTTATTTTGTCAGTCGTTGTTTCTCCACTGAATTGTAAATGGTTCTCTCTATAAAACGCATGGTAACGTCACAAGGGCGACAGTCGCAATGCAGTCGCAGTGGAATCGAGAGAGTAGGGTGCGCGTGGTTGCACTGATTGAGCATGGCAACTACTCGGCATCAGAAGCTGGAGAAAAGTGTGGAGTACCGGCAAGAACAGCTAGACGCTGGTGGAAAGACTACCAGGAAAGGGGCTATATAGGGCGGAAAAGAGGAAGTGGCCGGCGCCGTGTGTCTACTGCAGCAGATGATCATCGTGTTTTGGAGAATATACGTGCTAATCCATTCCTCAGTTGCCGTGGCCTGAAAGAGCTATCTCAGTTTCCCGGCAGCGGAAAGACTGTTGCGAGGAGACTGAAAGACGCCGGATCATATTGTCGGAGAGCTGCTGTAAAGCAGTCATTGACCGACTATCAGAGGATTGACCGCATGGCCTTTGCCGCACAACATATCGACTTTGACTGGAGCAGAGTCATCTTTTCGGATGAAAAAATATTTTCTTCCTGTAGCGACGCCCCTGTTCAGGTGAGACACGAAATTTTCTCTATAAAGTTATTAGTTTATGCTGTTAGTGACATTACATTTGTAGTAAGCACAAAATAATAAATATAAACAGTTCCCTATATCATGATTTTAGTAGTTCATCCCTCATCTGATAAGTAATTGTAACCCCTGAATTTGTGAATATTTGCATTAACACGCAAATGTTTTTTGCGTTAGGTATACCGCCCACGAGGACAACGCTTCCAGCCAATGTATATTAACGAAAGACAAAGAAGTGGACGGTTCTCTGTAGCTGTATGGGGCTATATTTCGGCTCATGGGGCAGGTCCTCTCTGGAGAATAGAAGGAATTCTCAACGGAGAGGCCTACATTAACATACTGAATGCCATTATGAAGCCGAGTGCTGAAATGCTGTACCCAGACGGTGAAATATATCTTCTGCAGGTGTGAACAGTGGACGTGTGGAACAATTAAGAGTATTTCCGGTTTCTCCTACGATTTATTCATTACTTTGATAGGCTCTACTTCTTATCGAAGCGACTAATCTACTTTGTCCGACGTATAATTTTGATATCTCCACCTTGCTTTGATATTGATGGCCGTGAAATATAGCTTTCCCGGGCATCATCTTAGTCTCTTTCTTAGTGCCTCGTTCGATAATTGTATGTGTAAGGAAGACGCCGTGTATAAAAAACTGATATACATAAATTTTCCTACTTACCTTTTCTCTTCTTAGGCTTCTCTCCACAGTTACTTCTTACACGACTCTGCGATTCGTTTCTATCTCCGTCTACCTTGTTTTGGTCATTTTCCACAACATTCAGTATCCTGTTACCTGTAGGCGGATTATACTTTATTTTTTCAGATTCAGTCTTTCACTTCCAAAGAAAAGAGTACTCCACATCGTCCATTTTGCAGTGTGTTTCTATGTTTCTATCACTTGTATGTTTACTTGAAAGAATATTATTCGTAAACATAAATGGTTTGCTAGCACTTTTATTCGCTTTACTTTTGTTAAGCATCTATTTCTCTCTCATTCTGGTCCTGGCGTGGCTGAAGTGCTATACTTTTAATGCCATCAGTTTTTATTGCTGTGTTCCTATGTTTATTACTTTTTCTCATTGCCATTACCATTTGTGGTTGTTCTTACATTCCAGTGTTATTATCTTCTCGATTTTCGGGTAATACCTGCAAAATGTTGTTCATTTTGTTTCTAAATCTGGAATGATTAGGAAATTGTTAACAAATGTGATGCAGCGTATCTTTTCACAATTGAATTTAACTTTTAATGTTAACTGTTCCGTTGTTTGTATTGCTTCTGTAATATATATACACGGTGTTAAGGAAAGTGGTTTTCCATACTTTGCGAGTCGGTAGTATGGACTAAAACAAGACAACTGCATATCGTAAGAGCTACACGCACTTCTTCTGTACAAGAAAAGTGTTTTAAGTAGAAAGACAGATGTTTTTCACAGTGGTAAAGGTGAGGAAGTGTTCATTGCTCTTAAGATAATCATTTCAGACTCATTGCTCTTGTTTACTGAATATGTTTGTCTTATTTCTGTCCATCCTATCAGCTCTCGAAACATGGATTTCTTGTTTTTAATACCCTATATTCGAAGCAGATATGTAGACAAAGGACGTCCTCGCTTACTCATTTCCAGACGTCATATTCCCATTTTATTCCATTTGTATTGATTATTGAGCTAATCAACTCAATCCAGGCCAGTTTTTTATAATAGTAAAATTATACCTTCCATTTCGAACCATTCCTAAATCAATGAAGGCATTATTCATTTATCGGTTCATTTCTTCTCTTTTAACTAGCAGCACATACGAATCTGTAACTGATTTGGTTGTTCTTACTTTGTTCCCGAATTGGCCTGCCCCAATAAACCGATCTATATTTCCTTTTATTAAAATAGTACGATATTCGTACGTTTCTTGGAGGCATGCTGTACTTTTCACTGTTGACTGCCTTGACAGATTTTTCTCTTAAAGTTAAGCATGAGATAAAATATACTTTACAGTACTTTACTAATATTACAGTCATGATCTATAACATTTCCCCCAAGGTATACACTCTTTTTCTCCAGGTCACTTCTCGTAACTTAGAATATAACTGCGCCGTAAAGTCCACATGTAAAATTAAAATGTGTTCAACGTCTTCGTAAGTGCATTTCCTCACCTCCTGGCATGGGTGAATGATAACACATCTGTCAAACAGGAGAGACGAGGCCTGTATCACCAAATCCCAGGTCGTTCGCGCTGGTTTCTGCCAGCCACTTTGACATTGGAAGTGCGTGGTGACGGGGCTAGGAATCGGAGAGTGAACGTACTGGTGACGTAGTTTGAGGTTCCTTGTGTCTCAACCTAAAGCCGCTCACCCTAGTGTGCTTTCTGTCAGGAAATATCGTCCCCGAAAAGTGGACAGGATGGTTTTCTCATCCTTTGAAATTGTGTGATAGCCGGATCAGCACGTTTCGAGGATAGTACACAGTTGTTCATGGGTTCGAGATTTGTTTCTTGTATATCTTTTTCATTATTCATCCTTTACATTCAGTTTTGATATCAGCCGGCAACTGCCCGCATTGCCTTGATTAAAAATTATATGACAAAGAAACAAACTGTTTTCATGTTTAATATTCCGTAGGTGCATGCAAATATATGAATGGGGTTACGATTTGCAGATTTCTTGATCTTAGTCATAACAGCAACGTTGCATACACGAATTGTTCTTGAGCAATGAGCATTACATAAAGATACGTACTCGTAGTGATATTTAGTTCTCACTAATATGAAGGGAAGATTATTTTATTAACATTCCTGAAATCAGCCATTTACCTCAACTGCAGGCGTTTACTCCGAGCGCGGGGCCGCGTTGGCACGAGGTGTGAACAGGTGACGTCAGCGGCCACGGCCGCCTTCCGTAAATGCAACACATTGAGCGAACGAGCACGTGTAAAGTCCGTAGAGAATATCTCACTATAAAACAGATTTTTTTCTTCTATATATCTTTGACAGTGGATGTACAGAAGAAAGAATTCTATAGTGAAGGCAATCAATCGTTTTGAATAAGCGAAGCAGATTAGCTTTACAACCATGCAACGAGTCTAACAGTTCAACAGACTGCTGCACTGTATTGAACAACCTACACTCGACCTCATCATTACCAAAGCATAGGAGTGGTCTCGCGGTTCTAGGCGCTTCAGTCTGGAACCGCGCGACTGCTACGCTCGCAGGTTCGAATCCTGCCTCGGGCATGGATGTGTGTGGTGTTCTTAGGTTCGTTAGGTTTAAGTAGTTCTAAGTTCTAGGGGACTGATGACCTCAGATATTAAGTCCCATAGTGCTCAGAGCCATTTGAACCATATTCCGAAAGAAGGCCTACCTGTGTGTTATAACTGGCGCCTTAAACTGTATTACCATTCGCTCTGTATCCTGATCTCCGTCCCAGCACCCTCCCCTTGTCAGCATAGGTTTTTGTCAACAGCTATCAGCAAAGTATTTTGGACTGTGGAATCCTCCGAATGATTTATAGACCTGTAGCTTAGACTACACAGCCATTGCAGTTGTCGAATTTTTTCACAGTATGGAAATTAAGTATTCATAGTATTAGAAGTACTGAATTTCGAAATTAATGGATGATCATTTCTTTACAGGATCATAGCCCGATTCATAATAGCCTAGCAGTCCAGAACTGGTTCCAAGATCAGCAGAGAATAAAACTTCTTCCTTTCGTGCCAAAATCACCAGACCTCAACCCCATTGAAAATATGTGGGCGGAGGTTACGAGGTCGTTACCACCTGGGTCAAGGAATTCGGAAACTCTGTGGGAAAATATAGAGAATACATGGTGGGAGATCAACGATCATCTCAACCTCTCGAGGAATTTAGCCTTATCACTTCCCAGACGCCTTCGAGCAATTATAGAAAACGAGGGAGGATGGGTAGGGTACTGAAAGAAAAATAAAGGTCAAACCAGTTGCGTGGTCCTAAAGTGTTCCGGAAACCTACTAAAGCTAAATGGTCCCTGTGTATTCTCATTAAATGTGTCACTGCGTGATTCTTCCACATAGCAACTACTAATTAAATTCTTTACTCAAGGAAATAAATAAACAAATGTATGCACAACGGATAAATGTTTGATTTTGTAGTATTAACCCCAAATTTGGTACACTGTTAATCACCTGACGGTGTTTAAAGAAAAAGCGTAAGTAACCGGAATCGTAACTGGACCTGCATAACAACTCCTCCTCCGTTCTACAATCTATTTCGTTTCATTCTGTCTTACTTTCATCTCTCAAAACATAATAACGGTATTACCAGTAACATACAGGATTAAATTCCCTAACAGATGATCTTGTAACAGCTCATATAAAGATATTTCTACTTCCTATGGTTTCTTACGAAGATAACCATTGTCTCACCTACGGGAAGGAACGAAGGATAGCCCACAATGCTTGATTCACAATGTCACAGCCACACACTATCACTCTTATTACCATTGGACAAAGCAATGATCGTATCTCAACGCGGACTAGTTCTAGAAAAATTCTGTAACTTCTTCAATCACTGTCTCATCCCAAAAACACCTCTCACTTATCGATGTGCCTCGATATTAACTAAGTCTCGCGTGGTTGGAAAGTTCGCGCGGTCGCGATTCTGAAATTTACGTTCCGCTCATATTCGTGCGCGGCACGTTATTCCAACTGAAAAAAAACCTCCACAAGTTACTTAGACTGATTTCCTAATAATATCTCGAGACCATTAAATAATATACCATCCAAAACCTCCCTTCCAAAAGATACATAAATACACACACAGAACTTTTCACAATACTTACAGTTCGTGTATAGATTGCAGAGCATGGCTAAACGAATTACTGTTATGCTGGTTCCCCTTTATTTAATTCAGGAAACCGGTCTCACTGATTCCCACGTATCTTTCAAATCCTGTTGTTCTAAAAATCAGCTTCACACGTAAATTTCTACTGACTCATTTCACAAAACGTGACTTCTTATTCTTTCATATTAAATTAGCAACCTTTCCTTCATCCATGAATTTCAGAAACCCGTCAAAATACAAATTGAAACACATGCAAGCTACAAATGGCTTCTTTGAAAATTAATTTTTTCAGATCAAAATTAAGAACATTACTTTCTACCATGAATTTCTCGTAGCAGCTCGATTAGTTGAAGCCACGAGTTAATATGTTCCTGCACTTCCAGATCAGATTTTGATACAAACTAACCAAAATCATGAATTGAAATTGACCATTACTAAAACATTATGGTAAATCAACACATTCCTACTTATAAACTAATGGTTCCGAGCACTCACAAATGGTTCAAATGGCTCTGAGCACTATGGGACGTAACTTCTCAGGTCACCAGTCCCCTAGAACCTAGAACTACTTACACCTAACTAACCTAAGGACATCACACACATCCATGCCCGAGGCAGGATTCGAACCTGCGACCGTAGCGGTCACACGGTTCCAGACTGAAGCGCCTAGAACCGCACGGCCTCGCCGGCCGTCCTCTCAACCCAGTCGACGTATATTTAGGATACGATAAGTGGGAAAAGTGGGTTTTCATACATTATACCAAAATAATAAACTCATTCAGTTACTCTGATCAATTTCCTTAACACAGCAGGTTGATTCAATAAAAATTAACAGCTCAGATCGAGCGTCTGATAACACATACCTGATACCTGACGTAGCAAGGTATTCTAGCAATTACATGTGGATAGTAATTCCTGTGTGAATATGCTGATATTTTTGTAGTGACAGCGCCTTTGGGTTATCGGGAAGTAAATTCGGAGGAATATGGCCAAATTAAGGGCGCTGCGTTGACAGTGCCCACGCTCAGTATGAAGAGCCTGCTGCTCTTCCTGTTATTTTGTTTCTTTCGTTCTGAGGTGTACCACGAAGTAAAGTTCTCATCCGCTAAGCGATTTTCGCTTCTATTCGAAAAGCTTCTTGAGTAACCCCGCAGTGAACATTACATAGAGATGATACTTATACTTTTTGAAATATGGACATATTTCTAAGGATAACGAACTGTAGTCGAAACTAAACCAGATGATGCTGAAGGAATTAGGGTATGACATGCGACAGTGAGAGTGGTAACCATTGTTTGCTATGTGGGAAGCAAGACACCTGAGGCCTTCAGTTGTAACTTGTATGTCAAATGCAATAACAAGAAATCCTTTTTGATGGGGTACGGATGCTAAAATGATATATGTCTGAGGTTCAGGAAACATTATCTGAAAGTATATGACAGGCTTCCTGCTATTATGTAATGTCGCTTGCTTTCAGTAAACATATAGATAACCCATAGCAGGGCTTTCTCGTCATCCGAATCACATCAATGGGAATAGCCATCAGAGGGTTATTACTAAATTGTAGGCACATGGCCAAAAATTTGGAGAGCAGAATCTCTCGCGACAGATTGGATGTCTGGATCCTATCATGAAATATTCAGGCTACGAAAACACGTTCTTCTTGCTGTCAGCGTGGTCCTGACTGCAACGTTGTAGGCATCACTTGGCAATCCTGTAGGCATAACAATAATTTGCAGCTGTGGGACAGATTTATTCTGCTAAATTCGCCTGACGTTTTCTTGTCTTCTCTATGAAATATTCTGAATATTTTGTGAATACAAGGTCATTTCATGCAGAAGCTACCCCTTGTCTCATCTTTCATTTTGCGAGTTTATCAGTTATATACTGCAGCCGCGATTGTGGCAATGAGAGTGTTTATGCTGGAATTCCTTGGCAGCGTAGTTGTAGTGACTTTATAAAATGGTAGTTGCCTCCGAAAGCTGTTCCAGGTTTGCTGCAAACGATGTATCAATTCCTTTCAGTAAATTTTAAATCAGGTGATACCTGTCACATGTAAGTGTGTCCTAACAAGTTCGCAGAGGTTGCCATGATCGTAGACCTAACTGATCTTAAGTCACATCAAAATTACTGACAAAATTACTGAACAGATTCGAAACATCTGTAAGAGTCACGAATTTGTACTTTTTTTAATCAACTTGGTCTGAAACAAGAGGGAAAAAACTACAGGGACAATGACTAAGTTTGTCAGTATACATTATCTGTGGTAGATCTGGAGGTGAAACGTACGAAAAAGTACAGCTGCGCTTTTGCGAACTGCTTTTTTATTTTCGCATCAATAGTGTTGTGAACCCACCATCTGGTATCGATGCATTACATTAGCATCCATTATATATAATCATTTTGATAGTACACCGGATATTATAGATGAGTAGGACACAAGACGGGACGTATATAATGTCCGTTTGACGTCAACAGTGTTTAACATTTTACTTTTTTTGAATAGGACAATGTTGCTCTCCAATCATTTTAGATTAGTTACAATAAGCTTAAGCTGCAAGAGAATTCTCTTGTATTTTTCAATATGTGATCTGTTATCGGTTTGAAGGTCTTCCATTACATCGGCAACTTAGTGCAGCTCCTCCGAGGGCTCTCTGGAGTAGGGTGCAGATAGCAATGTGAAAGCCGCGAGCTTCATACTGTTAGTGCGATTGGGACTTGGTATACTCTTGACGACGTTTAGCACCTGTGCGGTCAGTAACCCAATTTCAAAATTCATGTTGAGTAATCCTGCTCCATTCAAATAATATTGTCTTTTTATATTGATAAGTAATCTGGATAGTCGTCACGTTCATGTGCCATCTACATCGCAAATTTAATGTTACGATCCTAACAAGCAACCTGCAATACGTTTTGTATTTCATAATCGGAACTATCTGCATTAACCGTCATCAGAGCAGTGTCAGGGAACAGACTGCAGCACTGCCTTGGTAGCTACTTGGAGACCTGCTTGAGTCGTGTTCTAAGGTTCACATTATATTACACTAGCGAGAAGTATCGACTTTTCCTTTTTTTCTGCAAACATCCAGAACTAAATTCAGTAACAAAATGCTAAGAAGATTTTGCATTGTGCCAACTCAATGATCAACCTATTTTTATAGATTTTTATTTTCACAGCCATTCTCGTTCTGCATTGCAATAAACTTCATTCATCATTTGCTTGTTCTTGTTACGATTATTATTGTCATTCTCTCACTCGCAAGAGTTTTCACATCCCTATTTGCTATCGATGCACATGAAGAGTGGCTATGAAAGAAGGGAATACTGAATGTTACGTTATGCAGAATACACTCATTTACTTCTACTTCTCGTGATCAACGCTACAGGAGAAAAGAGATACATGAAGTTGACAATGGAGGACAGATATGCTGGCACAACTCTGCAACTATTCCTGTTGTTTTAACACAGCGTTACCAGATAAACAGGTGCTGCGGAATCGAAAATGTAGTACGGACTTTGCCACAGTAGCAGAGAGCTGCTAATTTCGGACCATGACCGTGGATTACCCTTCGGTCAGCTGCTGGTTAGAGTGTTGCAACTGTAAATGGATGACTTTGATTGATAGTCTTGTGCTGATGTTGTCTGAATAAATTATGCCATTGGATAAAAAACGGTTTAGTTTTGAGACCTAACCCTCGAGGGGAGAAGGCACAGTGGTCTGCTTCATGAATTCCAAGCAAAAAACACAAACAATACAGGAAGGGTTCAAACAACTACTTTCATGCAGAGACACGCATTTGGAACCTGTTCATCTTTAAGGGCCAAACAAGAGCGTAACATTACGGAAACAATAATCAAGCTACTTAGTATATAATAGAGCATACAGATTTCAAGGAGGAAACGTATGAAGACGCATACTTTCTCGTTATCCATATGTCTGGTATATCTTTCGCGTTAACGAAAGTAATATCCCGTTTTACCTCTTCTTACGTGTCAAATGAAATGAATGCCATGAGGAATCGAATATTTGTTGACTGAGTCTCTTCTTGCTTCCATCCCTACCAACATATTTCTTCATTGTCGTGGTAATCATGACATTCTATACGTTGCTGCAAAAGATTGCACGTGGATACATTCGACATCGAGGAGCAAAGCGTTTAATATCTTACATTATATTCCGTTCAAATACGCTTCCGATGTATTTTTACTTCGATTGAATTTTGAGGTGATTACGAACGTTACGGAAAATTATCTCACATGCTTTACGCTGAATGAGGAACACTGAACCATCCGTTTTGCTTTCCCAACGTTGAAATGATATGTCAGCGTCAACAGCCTTCTTCCACGCCGGAGGGTGAAACGTGTATCATTCTGGATTAATGATGATTGAAAGCCTCAAATGTATACATAGCCCACAAGGCGACGTCAGAAACTGTCAGGGGAGAACGCCGCAGGAAAACCGAACGTGCACGCGCGTCTCCCCTCTGAAGAACCGTATCGGAGAATCACGGCAAGCATTTCGCTGAAGAGCTGCCTCGTAAGAGAGGCGAGAATTGGCACCGTCGTAGCAAGTATTTGTCAACACTGTGATAGAGCATTTACTTCCGGGTGTAGCCCAGCATTACTTCGCTAAATTCACTTGACATTCGTTTTCCACATCGAAGACTCATACGATATAATTCACTGTAAGATGAGACACCTATAAAGTGTATTTAATTTCTGGACTCCAAGAACGGCGTTCTTCACATACATAACACCTGTTTGTGGGTTTAAGGTTGCGTTTTGAGGCTCAGGCAATATCGCAATGACTATCGTGGGCTTGTTGCCGGCAGTGTGTCGTTAGCTCAGTGGGAAAAAAAAGAAAAAAAAAAAAAAAATGGTTCCCTTGTGTGCTGCGATGCTTGGGCTATGTGAGATTGCAGTTCCAATCTCGATGAAAGCTGCTGAGTACAACTTTTCAATTTTAATTAATGGAGTTGCAAACTGCTAGTAAAAATTCCTTATACGAAATCTGAACAATGCCTTTACACATCAATCTTCGTGCAATTTCAACTTAGTAAATTATGTTAATATCATGGATGTCTGCTTTCCGAATGCCAAGATGCTTCACTGTAAAATGGTTCCTGAAAAGATTCAAATTGACTGTCAACGATACGAATTTGAGCTTTGTTCGTCATATATCACTTCCGATCAACGTTAAATAGTTCATGAAACCATATATGGAACACCAAATCTGCAGTGTTCCTGCACTGCTACAGAGCATGCGTTGCAAGGTATTCACACAATTTATCACATAGACTTACCATAAGGAATGAAACAAGACTGTAATACACTTTACACCACAGACGCTCACTCTGGCTTGACGAAAACATCCGAATATTGGCCAAAAGTTGCACGGATAATTGAGTTTGAAAGGAAAAGAAACGAGGTATGAAGCAGTTATTAATTGATCGAATGTAATGACGTGGTTTAATTTCGTCCCAGTCTATAAACTTAATTTCGGGCCATACTCCGCTCTTACCGATTAATGTAATATAATACCCGTTTACTAATCACGGCGTCTGTCTCCGTTCTTTTGAGTGTGAATCGAAATCGTAGAAATTATCTGTGGAGCAACATTTAATAATAAAGCGTTTTAAATCATCAGAAGCGATGAGCGGTAGCAGGCGCTTTCGATAAAGAACGGGGGAGTGCAACGCCGCAGCTGTCGCCACGGCCACTGCCGGTAGCCAGCAAGTGGATCCCGGAGCTTTGCCGATTACGGCGTCCAGAGGAGGACAGTCTGCAGGAAATCTGCCGCAAAATGGATACTGAACAAAATTTTGATATCGGTGTGTCAGAAAGCGAAATAGATTGAATCTGCGCTACTATTACATTCACGTGTTCAGTATTCAGGCAGAAGAGGCTACAAAAACATTTTATGCCAGCTGCTCTCGATCCACTGACATTATGAACAGAAACAACGCACGCTACCGCTAGACCACAGGTGCAATCAGCCTATAGTTTCTCCATCATGGGACAAGTTTTCCTCCAGGAAGTGCCGCAGTCTACAGTGTTGCCAGATTGTGCAGCTTACCGGACTTAGAGAAATAGCGAGGTGGCCAGTTTTATTGTCCCATACCGCGATCGGCGCGGACTTAGCCTCTGAAGCGGCCGGCCGCCGGTCAAGTTTTATGTCAAAGAGTGTACATGTGCGTCAGTGAAAAAGACCATTAAAAAGGTGTTAGTACGTGGACGTAATGTGCTGTTCCAGTCTCTTCTGTACCTAAGGTCCATCACCGTTCCCTTTGGATCCCTACGTAATTCGGTGCTCTCCGATACACACGATCGAACAGCGGAGGAGTGGTACTCAAGCGTCAACTTTAGGTTACAATATCTCCGGATGTACGAGTATTTAACATTTTACAATGCAACAAACGGCACTGATTACGTATTTGTTTATATGTTCAGATGTGCTAACAAAACTAACGGGGTTCCATTTTAAAAAAACGTAGGTTTGTGTTAAAAAACATACTTCCGTGCATTTTTGTATGGTTTGTATTAAACAATTACACTAGCCCCTCTCGTCACGTTCGGTCTGTGGAATCGGTTCGTCAGTATTTGATGTGGTTTACGAAATCTATCCAGCGGTAGCGTTAGGTGACTCACCCTGTATATCCGTGATCTGGCGAGAACCATCAAATCATGTATGTGAATGATTGATACTTTTGTACGACGACTCCTTTAGCACATGGTATTTCCAAGAAGAAGAAAAAATATTCCCTGACGTATCCTGACACCAGTGTCTCACAGAGGCGGACCGCCTGCTCGTGTCCCATCTGACTGTGATAGCGACGACGGCTGTAGTGAAACTGTTGCTGCACGATCAGCTTCAAAACGCAATTCTTCGAAGGGTCCCGATTTTTTGTGCAACGATGAATGCACAGAGTTTCACAAAAGAACACAGAGCGAACTTAATGACGTATTGAGAGATTCGCACTTGCGGAAAGATAAGGCTGAACTGTTGGCGTCAACACTACAGCTGTGGAACTGTCTTGATAAGACAGTAAATGTGACTGCTTTCCGTAACTGCCTCACGCCGTCCCCTCCATTTTTCGCAAGTTAAAAGAACTTGGTATTTTGCAGTCATGTACAGGGACTAATGACAGCTATGGACATCGGCGGTAAAAGTGAAAAGTGAACAGTGGAGGTTGTTCATCGACTCCTCCAAAGTGATGGCGAGGTGCTACCATCGATTCCGACTGGGCATGAACCTTACATGGGAGAAACATACTATAACATGAAAAAATTGTTATTGCGATTGAAGAAGTATGAGAAGTTTAAACGTAAGATTTCCAGGGATCTGAAAGTTATAGGCGTGCTTCAATACAGCTACACGGAATTCTGTTGCTTGCTGCGCCTCTGAGGTAGCCGCGCCAGAGCACTTCATTATAAAAAGAAAATTGGCCTAAGCGTTAGGATCTCACAATTTCATGCACGAAGCACCTGTCGAATTCACTCGCCCTGATCTTCATATAAAATTGGACCTGCTGATAAACTTCGTTAAGGTCATAGACAAAATTGGGGAAGTATTTCTCTATCTGCACGAGGAATTTCCACGTCTTAGTGAGACAAAAAGTAAAAGAGAGGACTTTCGTGGGTCCCCAGTTCACACAAACAGTAGAAACAGGAGCATTTCCACACCATCCAGGCAAATGATGAAAATTTAGCTTGGGATGGTTTTGTTCAAATGTCAACAAACTTTCTAGGAAGTAAGAGAGCAGTAAACTACAAAGATCTAGTCCCAAATTTTCTGCAGTGCTACAGCAGACTGGGATGCAATATGTCCTTAAAGTTACGATTCCTCGATTCTCTGTTGGTCTTCTTTTCTGACAAGTGTGGTACTGTAACCGACGGAGAACGCTTCCACCAGGAAATGTCGAATATGGAAATGAGATACCACGGAAAGTAGAGAGCATCGGTGTTCGTCTTCTGGAAGGTAATCAACGAATCACCAGTAGAAGAATGCTAACGTCAGGAAGCGGTTGCGCCTTAGTAACCTTCCTCCGAGGGTTAACAGCAAGGTAAATACATGCATAACCTTATGTAGGCAATAACGTAAAGTTATTACAACTTCAAAACAAGTGCTAATCTTGCATTTCTATTACAGCTTAGCTATTTTCATACCAGTTACAGAAAAAAAGTAAATTTTTGTTGGCTAGTGTAATCTACGCGCGAGAAGTTTCCTGGAGGGCACTAAAGGTGGGAACTTTATTACGAATACTTCGACAATTCACTGATGAAATTTTGACAGTTAAAGTGTTTTTACTCTGAACAGGGCCTGACTTACCTTTCTGCGTATGGACTGTCGCGTGTTGATTACAGTACGACAAACTACTACCTAACATAAAAAACTCTCATGTGCTCTCCACAAGTACTCTGCTACCTGAGTAGCTGCTTCCTGGAATGTTCAACAGAGAGTTTCGAGTAGGGATGGCGGTTGTTACTGAAGCAACCGGTTTTCTGTTGTACAAGTTTTTTTTCCAACTCTAGTTTAACTGGACTATTAAAACCGCTCAAAATAACCGGTTTCTGAAATAACCGATGTTCGATTTTTTATTCCTATTACTCCGTACGTTAAATGTCGAAATGAAATAAAGAATTTTTACTCCTTTGGTTTTAAGATGCATAGAATCAAAATATGAATTAAATAGGCAAATAAAAGAACATGTAGTCCGCGCACCGTTTGGTGATTTCTCGAAAAGTGATGAGTGGTTGGTTGCTACTAAATACCATCAGTATTCTCCTATTGACCCCAATTTATTGAAACTCTGCTCAAAAATCATCTTGTAATCCGGTATCATACCACTATTTGGACACTGCGAATAGTCAGTGCTGAAGAGAGAAAACTAAGGTTGAAGGACCGTATTTTCCGTGTTACTTTGTCCGTCCCAAAGGGCGACAAGCATGTAAAAGCGTGTTATGTATACACGGGCCCCTGCTCAGGTGCTTTCTGTATTTATTGCAGACAACGAATGAACTGTTAAGTTAAAACTTTTCACCTTTTGTGAGGCAAATTCGCTGTGGCTCCCACCGTTTTTAACCTTTTAAAGCAAATGAAGCATTGTGCTTTATTGATACTGCAATTCGTAAAAGCTTCCAGACTAGGGAGGGTGCTATTCTGTAATACAGCTGATGTCCAAACACGACAGTGAGAAAGTACCATACAGACCAGATGGGGCAAATCTTGAACACTGCATATACACACGTAGCATCTAGCAGGAGATACCTCAAGGTAAACAGGTACATTACTGTCTTAGCAATGCTGCACCAATTCTTATGCCACGTGTTTTTGCTCGTTTCTGTCGACATTGTTATTAAAATGCCACTGACAGCTTTCCCCATTTACTGTAATAACGCAGTATTTTTCAAAGCAATCCAAATTTTACGAATAAAAATTACTTGTCCTTTTGAAAAAGACTTATTTAAAAACGAAAAATTTTAACACTGCTGCAATAACTAATAGTTATTTCGATTTTTTTATCGGGTTATCAGTAAATAATAAAAGTAGCTGAGCAGACAAATACCGAAAAATACTGGTTATTCGGGACTAAAATACCAGTCGGTTTTTCGCATCCTTAGTTTCGAGTACGTGGCAGAGAGAAGAGTGGATCCATTTAACCTACAGCTGTTACGGCGGTAGCTGGGCACGGCGTGTCTCCAGAGCGAGGTAAGTGCGGCGCCGTGCTGCAGAGCGCGCAAACCGGTTGTCCGGCCGGCCGCTGCGGCTGCTGCGCGCGGCTTGCAGTTGGCCGAGGGCCTGCCTGCACTCCAGCCCGGGTGACGTAACAACACCTGCGCTGCTGGTCGCGTGAAGTGTAACCCACAGTACCGGCCCCGCTCTACCACCAATATCGTGTCTGTGTCTCTGGGTTCGTTGTCGCTTCTGTAACGACCACTGTTACCTGACCGGTACTGGGACACACGGAGTGGTGCTAATTTTGAAAGCATGCTTAAAAAAAGTTTCGACCCCTCGTATATTTTGTACTTTGCTTCAAGGGAAGCTGTAATGGCAGAATAACCATTATAAAACTTTAAGAACTTTTGCTGTGAAATAAAACTCAAAAACTCAAACTAAAAACTTAAAAAACCCCGACACGAAACCCTCTAAAAAGTAAAAAAAAGTAATATGTATTGCCCCGTTAAGTTTAATATAAGTAGTAACATTCTGATCCAAGCATCATCGCGTCGGGGGTCCTCTAAGTAAATAAAAAAAGTTAACAGCAGCTATCGTTTCTAGAACAACATACTTTCATTTTTGCTGGGTATAAGCATCTTCTGTCAGGCGACACCTGTTCTGGGCCTCTGCGTCCCGCATCCACACCTCAAAATAACTAGTGATGTCATAATTCCATGCGTTTTTAATTATCCTAACACAGAAAAAAACTAGAGATCTCTCTATTTTGTGTCATATTTTTACGTAATTACGTACGAATTTAGTTTCATCCATCAATCCGTGTTACGAGACATATGTCCTGCAGTGATCTGATGATAGCGTACTAACTCAAACTTCTTATTGTATGATGTACCGTGTTCGCCCTTTCATGTTTTGTCTTTTACTATAGGGCCGTATCCATGTTTCTCGTAATATTCCTGTATAGTGCTGTTGGTAATTCTGCTTCAATGTCATTGTCATCACTGTTGCCGGCTGCCTCGTGATTGTCCAGCTATGCTTTTATTGTACTTTTAAGAATGTGTTTGTATGCTAACTTCGTAATTTTGTTCTATTCTGGTTCTTTGCGATTACGTTTCTTTGGCATTTTATAACCGTTGTTGGCTGTACGGTCCCTGTAACCCAAAGCCAAAATAAATAAATTAAAAAAGAACTCACGCTTCAGTAAAATGCGTGTGCGAGTCGCACGGTGGGCGGTGGGCGCCGCACGCGGCGTGAGGTGAGGTGAGGTGGAGGTGGAGGTGGAGGTGGAGGTGGAGGTGGAGGTGAGCAGCCCGCGCGGGCAGTCGCATGAGGCGGGGGCAGCCGTGATAGGCGGCCGTGTCTGTACTGCCGACTCTTCAGAGTACATTAAAACACACTCGACGATTCAGTACTGTTGTTTTAATATTTACCTACGTTGCCTAAGTAGCTGATTTGTATTTAAATAACCCGGCCGGTGTGGACGAGCGGTTCTAGGCACTTCAGTCTGGAGCCGCGCGACCGCTGCAGTCGCGAGTTCGAATCCGGCCTCGGGCATGGATGTGTGTGATGTCCTTAGGTTAGTTAGGTTTAAGTAGTTCTAAGTTCTAGGGGACTGATGACCTCAGATGTTAAGTCCCATAGTGCTCAGAGCCATTTTTGTATTTAAATTTCATGCTTTATCATTTTTAGATGTATTCTGATTTCATTTTATTTACTTAGCGCTTGGATCAAAATATTACTACTTACATTAAAGAGGCAACACATTACTTCTTTTTATTTTTTAGAGATTTTGTACGTTTTCTTCAATTTTTTAATTAAAGTTTTATTTTATACTTCCTAAACTCCATAGTTTACTGGTAGGCACAGTACGATCGAATTTTATCCCCACGTTTACACGAATGCTTTACGAAATGAAACACGAAATTTCGACGCGAGACTTATGCGATTTATGTGTTTCTTTTTTGATTCTCAGCTATATTCACTGACCATGTTTTTATATATATTTAGCTAATTTAGGTAACATAGGCAATAAGCAGTGGCAAAATTCTAAATCAAGTCGGAAGAAAATGGGCTGCTACTGCGCTCTCATTCAATAGCCTACTTAAACTGTTAGGGCAATACCATTAGATTTAGTACTGAATTTTAGACCTCAGGAAAGACCTAGAAAAAAGTCTGTGACAGCACGTTATTGTATTTTTCAGTTGAGTCACAATCACCCCTTTTCTGCTTTGTAGGTGCTGAAACGGGTGATTTCTAAATTCAAAAATCATTATTATTGCTGAATCGTAAAAAACAAACATGTTCTTTCGCACTTTTATTTAGATATTTTTGAGCTCTGCATTCTGGTACTCCGTAACTAGATGTACGGAAGCTCTTACGTATTACGAATCGCGCATCAAGAGAGCGCGCTGGCGGATAGCATTTTTACTTAATTTAGCTGATCAAATTTAAACGGATGAACAGACATTCACGGAACATAGCTACTAACCATCCAGATTAAATCAGCTTTCAAATAAAAAAAACTGTATTAAAATCGTACCTTTCATTTGGAAGCTACGATCCGCAGAAAGATACACAAATACACACGTTAAACTTTTAACATCCTCCTGTTTCAAAAAAATGGTTCAAATGGCTCTGAACACTATGGGACTCAACATCGATGGTCATCAGTCCCCTAGAACTTACAACTACTTAAACCTAACTAACCTAAGGACATCACACAACACCCACTCATCACGAGGCAGAGAAAATCCCTGACCCCGCCGGGAATCGAACCCGGGAACCCGGGCTCGGGAAGCGAGAACGCGACGCGAGACCACGAGATGCGGACTCCTCCTGTTTGCGTCGGGGATTAACAAAACTAAAGACAATCGAAAATAAAGGCATCTGTTCCGAACTGGTGCATCCTTGCACTTCTGCCAAACCTAAATCTGCTGCTAAGTAACACTTAATGCCGTATTTCTCCACCCCGCTCATTCCGACGTAATTGTATCGTCCTTGGCATGCTGACCACCAGCTGGTCCAGACGCTGCTGCTACAGCTGGCCCACACGTCGACGGCACACCCCCCACCCTCGTATGTCATCCGGAGTGCGAGGAAGTCTACTGCGACGAAAGACTGCAAGTTTCAGCTGGTACCTAGCACGCTCAATCCGATTCACATCGACAGATACCGCAAGATCCTCCATTCGGCTGATTCCTGCCTCTTGGAAGAAGCTGTCCATGAGGTAGGCACTGTGCGCTCGTACATTATGGTCTTGTATGGAGAAGGACACCTTGAACGGAAGGAAACCCCAGTTGGGTGCTAGTGGGCGGTTAGAATCAGCTAGCAAACGAGAACGCACGCACTTCTAACACGATTTCATGTTCCAATGTCTATCAGATTGCTCACATTTCTCTCTTTGATGCACAATGTATTCCGACGACTGAGTTAAAAATTAATCCTTCCTAACGTTGACCGTGTCGTCCTACCTGTACAGTGGTTTCATCATCAATCTTGATTAATCATTGTACCATCTGACGGTCTGACCCAACCTGTAAGCACTAGTGTCGAATACGACGTTTCTGAGGCTACACGAAACGGCAACATCTTATCTTGGTTCAATGTACCGCCACAACCGCAAAGTAAGAAAGCAATGTCTGTTGTGTCGTAGTAGTCTAAGACAAAAGAATATCAAAGCGAAAAGAACAGGGGAAAATGAATTCCCAACACGTACACAAGCTTTGCTTGGTCAGCCAGTAATGTATGCATTTCCAGGGTTCGTACATCTTCTCACCACAGAGCTTAACGATGACGGTCAATTGCAGTGTGATTAGTTCCTCTGTGTCCAAAATTGACACACAGTAGACCTTTCAGAGTTCATTTTCACCCACAGAATGTTGAATCATCCTGTCCTTCCGTAAATATCCAGTCGAGACGCTGTGTTTTCGCTTTAAATGTTACGTTATTGAACCTTGCCTCCACTTTTCGAGCCCTGAAAAACTTGTGGGGAGGGTTTGCTGTGGCGTTACATTCGTTCCGCGGCGATGTCACAGTGCCCTTGACAATGCAAGCCTCGAAGTCTTCTTATCTGGCGCGCTACATTGCTCTCTGACATCAGTGACCTCTTAGACTGTCAGCCTTTTTACGGGTTTTAACTATTTCTGTCTCGATTACGTGGATTACTTCTAACCATGCGTCAATCATACATCATGTGAATGCAAGATGCATATTATTTCCTGTATATTTGTAACTACTGGATTGTCAATGATGTGGAAACAGTTATTTTTCAAATATACACATATTTTCAATGTTGCCACCTCTAGCAGGAGTTTGGTGCAGGCTTGCACATATGTTGCCAAATTTTGGAAGCGATCTCCCATTCGTGAATTTGAGTGACTAACAAGGAAATACCGAACAGTTGAGTGTGAATAAATGTTAGTGTAAAAATATACTTCATCTGTAAAGATTGTCACGTGCCTAATATACACTGACGGAAAAAAAATCGCAACACCAAAAAATAATTAACGGGTAGGAAATTTTCGGGAAAACATTTACAGTATCTAGGTGTTATATTTAAGTGTATGCATAGCAAGAGCACAGGTTAATGTAAGCGCGAGATAAGCTACTGCAAATGTGAAATGCTGGTACTTTAATAACTGCTGTAACCTTCAGAATGTCGAATGCAAGCGTGCAAACGCGCATGCGTTGTGCTGTGCAGGTGTCGGATGAACGGAATTCCGTGCCTGTTGCACTTGGTCGGCCAATGCAGGGACGGTTCACGCCGTTTATTGATGGCGCTGGAGTTGCCATCCGGTGATGTCCCGTATGAGCCCGACTGGAGACAGAGCTGACGATCGAGCAGGCCAAGGCAACATGTGAACACTCTCTAGAGCATGTTGCGCTTCCGCAGCAGTATGTAGGCGACCGTTATATTGCTGGGAAACATCCCCAGCAATGTTGTTCGCGAATGGCAGCACAACAGGTCAAATCAGCAGACTGACGTACAGTTTTGCAGTCACGGTGCGTGGGATAGCCGCGTGAGTGCTCCTGCTGTCATGGCAAATGGCATCCCAGGCGATAACTGCAGGTGTAAGGCCAGTGTGTGTGTGTGTGTGTGTGTGTGTGTGTGTGTGTGTGTGTGTGTGTGCAGCACGCAGACAGGCCCCGCTGCTGGGCTCCTCCTACGCAGCACACGAGGCCACCGCTGGCACGGAGGCACAACCGGCTGTCCGCAGAAAACACAACAGGCCTCCAACCTGCCCTCCAATTAGCTCTCGGTTGGCACCACTGAAATTGCTAATGCCGGCGGTTTGCGGTCAGCGGAGTGCACGCTACGGAGGTTTACTTGAAGTGACCCATTTGTAACAGTTGGTATTGCGTCTGCGGTGCCACCTGCTGCTGAAACTGCGACTGCAGATGCAATACGATGCGCCAGAGCCATACGCTGAACACGGCGGCCTTCCCTCTCGGCAGTGCCACGTGGCTGTCTGGAGCACGCCTCTTCTTGCGGTCGTACATTCTCGCGACCACCGCTGCTAGCGTCAGCTTCCCGTCAAGTCTTTTCGCAGCATCGCAGAAGCAACATCCAGGTTCTCGTGGCCCTATTTCACGACCTCCTCCAAACTCGGTGAGGTGTTGATAATGGCGTCTTTGTCGCCTTAAAGGCATTCTTGACTAGCATCAACTCAGCACGTCCAGTCTGAAAGGCAACCAGCGCTCACGCCCGTTACAGTGTGTGCTGAAAAAGCAGACACGATTTGGGTCCTCGTAGTGACGCTACTAGTGCGACTGGCGCACAACTGGAGTAGGCTTCACCTGTCAGCTGTGGGAACACGGCCGGCAACTTTCGTCTGTGTCGCACGGCTCCTTCATCGTGCTGCGATTTTTTTCCCCCGTCAGCGTAGTAGCAAACGTACTAGAGTGTTGTAAAAGGCCGGTTTTAATGGGTCTCAGTTACATAAATCAATGTGGGGACTATCTCCAGCTGCATCGTTAAAATCGATTTTACTATTACTGACTTGATGAAGCTACTACAAATTCATAAAAATTAGGCCGAATAGGCTATTATCTAACGATTGCTAAATGCATTCAGGAGAGGTTTGAAAATTTATGTGGTACTCATAATATATTTAGATCCCTTTCTGAATTCCGGAAAGTGCCTAAAGAAGAAATATGCCAACAAACCTTGTAGAATTTAGATAGCGCTCTTGTAGTTAACACCAGAAGCCACGATGACCAGCGCAGACGCGTGTGGAGATCCCCGGACAGAGGTGGACACCGGCCTGTCTGTCGCCCCCAGTCCGCCCGACCGCCACGAGTGATGGTCTGGTGGATCGTTGCTTTTCGTAGCCGGACCCCTCCCTTCCCTTTGGCTGTAACCCGCAGCATCCTTACAGCACAGCACTACGTCGACGCTGTTTTGTTACACTTCAGGGCCACCCATCCTGTGCTTACATTTCAGCAAGATAATGCGTGCCCATACAGGGCGAGAGTTTCCACTGCTTGACTTCGCGCTCGGCAAACCCTAACTTGGCCAGCAAGGCGCCAGATCTCTCCCCAGTTGAGAGCATTACGGGCAGGGCCCTCCCCTACCAGCCCGGGACCCTGATCACCTAACCCGCCAAGTGGACAGAATTTGGTACGATATACAGCAGAAGGACATCCAACAACTCTGTTAACCAGTGCCGAGCCGAATAACAGCTTGCATAAGGCTCACAGGTGGACCAACGTGTTATTGACTTGTTTGTGAAGGTCTTTCTCTTGAATAAATCATCCAATTTTTCTGAAATTGTAACCATCTGTTTGACTGTCAATGTACATCACGCTTTCCGATTTCTGTCCCATTCGGATAATTCCTTCGTGGTTGTCGTTTATTATACTACAATTTCTAAGAACGTTAATTCATATCAACTTTTACGTGAAAAACAATACACACACACACACACACACACACACACACACACACACACAACACCCCAAAGCTAATATGCCAAATTTCTTTCTGGATATGCTTTTCCTGTTGAAAGTAAAACTGAGAACAAACAATACATATTACATTACGCTTTATACACCCGCCAAACTTAATCCAGATCGTTTATTTACACTTGGGAATGTTCGCTTGCAAGTGAGAAATAACGTGGAAAAGTAGTTTTGTCCTTCCTTTTTACGGTTGAAATAATTTTCATTAAAAAAACTTCTTTAAATTTATTACGTTTTTATTTACGCGCAGAGTAGAGTTTTGCTTTGTCAAGGTAGTGCAAAACCAGATTCGTGTTGTGCTTTCAGTTACGGGTATCTGGTCTTTCTTATGGGACAACACTCACAGGAAAAAACATTACGTTCTCATACATTGCTGTTACGAAAGCAACGCACACAATAAAATGTGGATTCGGAAGACACAAAAGCATAAAATCCACGAAACTGTAGAAATTAATGTCTTGGCCAAATACGAGTTTATTAAATAAAATTCATCATTTCGGCTTTTTAACCATCATCAAGACATGTACTGACTAGTCGCCCACGTGTCACTGCTGTACTCTTCGGATCTGATGGTTGCAAAGTCGAAACGAGTCATGAGTTTTAATAAATTAACATATGACGAAGACAGTGATTTTTTTTTTTTCATTTAATTCGCTGCAGAGGTCACTGGCTTCCTCTGGGCGTCCAATAGGAGACAGCGCGGCGATAACTTATAACGTCAGAACACGACGCGACTGTTTCCCCTTTTTTGGGCATGCGCACTGTCTGGCGTACTCAGGAGTTTATAACTCTACACTCGGCACAATCACTTTATCACTGACGCTACTGTCTCAGGCCCCTTTAACATGATAGACTTTCTTGTCTCAGCTGACTACTCGAGACAAGGAGTCTACTACTGCAGCGCCCCTAGCGCTTTGTTTCTGTACTGAGTCTCGTCTTTTTCGAGTGGTCCTTTTCGTTTACACGTCACGCGCAAAACTGCGTGTGTTGCGACAGCTATCTGCTTAGCAATTTGGAATCTTAACGGTGAAAGTGAGGTTATGAGGAAGTATCCTTTTAATGAAAAAAATAGAAGTATAGTAGGAAAGTATTGGAAAAATCAGCAGAATTCTTAGTGGTCGTGCAGTAAATGCTTCTCACTCCTGAGAACTGAGAGAATAGGAAAAGTGTCATCGAAACATTTCAGAACATGCTACTGGACACTTACTTGCTCAAGACAATATATGCTTGGCAAGTGCAGACACATCAAACAATATCAGAACGCAAGAAATAGCGTCTTTTTGCTTTATATCTTGTTTTCTTGCTAAGTGCCCAATAACTTCTAAAATTCTTTTTTTTTTCAAATAACTGTGATCTGTTCACTGTTGAAATAATTTTCATTAAAACACTATCTTTTTACGTTCTTATTTCCGCATAGTGTAGGCTT
This sequence comes from Schistocerca piceifrons, assembly GCF_021461385.2. Lineage (NCBI taxonomy): Eukaryota > Metazoa > Arthropoda > Insecta > Orthoptera > Acrididae > Schistocerca > Schistocerca piceifrons. The sequence continues at coordinate 1,827,452 of NC_060145.1, forward strand.
TTTTCTGTGTAATACGTAAATATCATTTTGGTTTCAGATATTACTAATAGGAAAATATGTCAGGACCCATTATAAATCAAACAACACAATAAAGATTAAGGGGACACTGGTACAAAATGCATTTCTATAGCAGAAGTGAGCTCGTCCAGAATATGGTAACTTTCAGTTTTAGCAGACGCCTCCAAAGTCCGTTGTTCCCGCGCACACACACACAGACACACAGGGTGCAGCATACTCGGAAATTTAGAAATCCACACTTAGTACAACTTATAGATCAGTGACGTCTCGGTTGGTTACTGACTTTTACTTTGAGTAGTCCGTTTTGACGAGAAACTCGCTCGTACAAAAAGTGCTTTACACGGGATGTGACTGACGACTCCTTTACACGCTGCCATGACTCGCACGCAACATGTGTAGTCATTTTGACCGGATAGGCCGTGTAAAAAGCTAAGTGCAGCTAGCTTAAGTACCGGCAATTTCAGACGCCGTTTGACCAGCGGTATAAAGAGAGAACTTCCTCCGCGTTCGCAAGCACAGGACGCCTCTGGACAGTTACAAATCAACTTTAGTTTCTAAAATGGAGACTGAGGAAGGTACCGTAATACTGGGATGGTGGGCTACCAATTAAAAAGAAATTGTGAAAAACTTAATGCCTCAAAAGTTAGAGAGACTAATTTGGGGTTTTAAACTGCACCTTCTGCAACACACAGTGTGGTTCTTTTTTTGTTTACCCAAACATGTTAATACATACATGTATGATGTTCTGTGTGTCTCGATCTACTTTTCCTTCTCTAAACACTCTGACGGGGAAAAAAAAAAATCGCAACACCAAGAAGGGCTTATGCGACTTAAACGGAAATTCGTGCAAGTCGCGTAAGAGTCGCGCTAATAGCGCCACTATGAGAATACAAATCAGGTTCGCTTTAAATACGCGTTGGAGTGATGGTGAGTGTTAGTTACCTCAGCTACCTTTGAGACTGGCCGTGGTGAGTTGATGTTAGTCAAGAATACCTTCAGGGCGACAAAGACACCTCTCTGATTTTGAACGAGGTCGTGAAGCTGGATGGTCCTTGTGCGATACTGCAGAAAGACACGCCAGGAACGTCGCCACTGTAGATGAGTGCTACAGAAGGCCAGACTCCGGACGGCCACGTGCTGCTACCGAGAGGGAGGACGCCGTTGCACTCGGCGTGTGGCCCTGACGCACCGTACTGCATCTGCAGCAGCAACCAGAACAGCAGGCGGCACCGCACTGATGCACCGATCTCTTCCAAATCGATTGCTTCGAGAAAAGCTTCCATCCAGACGGCCCGTAGCGTGCATTCCACTGACACCAAACCACCGCGGTTTGCGACTTCCGTGGTGTCAACCGAAAGCTAACTGGAGGGCAGGGTGGGGGTGTGTTGTGTTTCCTGGCGGAAGCCGGCTGTGCCTCGGTGCCGGCGACGGTAGTGTTCTGGTCAGGAGGCGGCCGGCTGACGGCTTGCGGCCACACACACACACACACACACACACACACACACACACACACACTGGACTCACACCTGGCGTTGTGGTGTGCGGTGCCACTTCGTACGATAGTGGCTATCCCACCGACCCTGACTGCAGAATTATACTCGAGTCTGGCGATTCGACATGCTGAGCTGCCACTGGTCAACAGCACTCCAGGAGGTGTTCCCCAGCAAGGCAATACTCGCCCACACACTGCTCTACCCAACATGCTCTGCCTGCTTGGCCTGCTCAATCACCAGATCTGTCTCCAGCCGAGCACATACGCGACATCATCAGACGAGAACTCCGGCGTCATCCGCAAACAGCATTAACCGCCCCTGTATCGACCGAACAAGTGTAACGGGCATGGAACTCGCATACCACAAACCGACATCCAGCACCCGTACAACTCAATACATGCACGTCTGCACGCTTGCATTCCACCAGTTATTAATGTACCAGCATTTCACATTTGCAATGAGCTATCTCGCACTTACACTAACCTGTGATCTTGCAGCAATAATCACTTAAATATGTTACCTAGACTAATGTATTCCCGAAATTTCATTACTCTCCGTAAATTATTTTTCGGTGTTGCGATTTTTTTCTAACAGTGCATATTAAGAATGCTGCGGCTGTTTTTATATTTTAGCCCTAAAGTCAATAACATAGCCTGCTTGTGTAGCGTAACGTGGGCAGCGCTAGCTCGAGACAGAGCAACTGGACCAGACCCGGACCGAACCCGCGCCGCAGATTTGTCACCATGGGCTGGTACACCGGCCAGCCAGAGCGTGGTTTTTAGGCGGTTAACCACGCTTTTTTTTTTAGCAAATGCTGGGCCGTTCCCGAAACTCCACCTAATTTCGCCTCAGAGAATGCTATACACAAACATCTCAAATACGTTAATACGCAGTACAGAGTTCACACGATTAACAGACAATGGTGGACAGGACTTCCCTCCCTCACATTACCTTGACGTATGTTGGACATACGGCCACAAAGTTAAATAATAAAATAAAAATTTGTCAAATCCTTATAAAGCAGACTCTACTAGACGAGATTAAAGTTGTTAAGGAAACCTTTGGCAACCTCTGTCTCAGCGTCCACGTAAACGCATACAGTTTCCTGCTCACATGACGTGCTGTGGGAAAAGATACACTCGAGGACAAGGAAACGCTTTGTTTACATGCTGGGTCTAGTAGCGGCGTTCCTTTTTCATCGATTAACGCTACGCTGCACAAACGCTCTTCTCTCCACAGCAGTATTCTCTACTCTGCAGACACAGTGCGAAGACAGTGGATACTAGCATCGATTGTTCGCAAGCACATTAGTCTTTTATTTAACTGTTATTTCTCTAGTTAACGCTGCCCCAGGGAATGAAAGTAATCTTTGTGCCCTCGAAGTTTCCATCTAGGGACTTTGGCATTCCTACGAAGCGCACTATGACATGGTTTGTAATTGCTATATTTATCTGGAGATAATAACGTTAGCAGAAGTACATCTACACCTACAGCGATGCTCCACAAGCCACTTTACGGTGGGTGGCGGAGGGTACACGGTACCACTTCTAGACATTTCCTTTCCTGTTCCACTCGCAATTAGAGAGAGTAAAAAACGACTTCCGTATGAACCCTAATTTCCCGTAGCTTATCTTCGTAGTCCTTACGCGCAATGTACTCGTATGTTGGCGGCAGTACAATCGTTCGGCAGTCAGCTTCAGATATCGGTTCTCTAGTTTTCCTCAACAGTGTTCCTCGAAAAGAATGCCGCCTTCCTTCCAGGGATTCCCATTTGAGTTCCCGAAGCATCTCCGTTAACACTCACATGTTGTTCCAACCTGCCGGTAACAAGTCTAGCGGCCTGCCTCTGACTTGCTCCGATATCTTTCTTCAACCCGACCTGGTACGGATTCTAAACACTCGAGCATCACTCAAGAATAGGTCGCACCAGTATCGTGTAAGCGGTCTCCTTTACAGGTGAACCACTCTTTCCAAAATATCTCCCCATAAGACCATTCGTCTTTCCTACCACAATTTTCACTTGCTCGTTCCATTTCATATCGTTTCTCAACGTTACGCCCAGATATTTAAACGACTTGACTGTCTCAAGCAGGACATTAATAATACTGTATCCGAACGTTACAGGTCTGTTCTTCCCACTCACCTGCAGTAACTTACGAATGGTTCAAATGGCTTTAAGCACTACGGGACTTAACATCTGAGGTCATCAGTCCCATAGACTTAGAACTACTTAAACCTAACTAACCTAAGGACATCACACACATCCATGCCCGAGGCAGGATTCGAACCTGCGACCGTAGCAGCAGCGCGGTTCCGGACTGAAGCGCCTAGAACCGCTCGGCCACAGCGGCCGACATTAACTTACATTTTTCCACCTTAAGAGTTAGTTTCCGTTCATGATACCAATTAGAAAATCTGTCTAAGTCGTCTTGTGTCTTCCTACAGTCACTCAACTTCGGCATCTTACACTACATCACGGCGTCATCAGCAAACAACCGCAGATTGCTGCCCACCTTGTCCGTCAAATCATTTATGTCTACAGGATGAGTCACTAACTATTGCCACCAAGAATAACTCCGAAAGTATGGTAGGAGATGAAAAGTTCGTGGGACAAAAGTTGCAAGGGACAACGGGGGTCATAATATGACATAGGTTTTTTGTTGCTAACTGGGGTCGCGTCAGAGATATGAAGGTCAACTTTATTTTTCTAAGTGGGATGCTATATTTGGTACTTATTTTCTGATAGCGGCTATCGAGACGAATCCAACGATGTGTAACAGTAAGATCTTTGAAGGTTAACGAAGGTCACAAAGGTGGCATGAACGTCCATTTACAAATGGTTCAAATGGCTCTGAGCACTATGCGACTTAACTTCTGAGGTCATCAGTCGCCTAGAACTTAGAACTAATTAAACCTAACTAACCTAAGGACATCACACACATCCATGCCCGAGGCAGGATTCGAACCTGCGACCGTAGCGGTCACGCGGTTCCAGACTGAAGCGCCTTTAACCGCACGGCCACACCGGCCGGCACGTCCATTTACAGAAGGTGTTCGAAGTGATGAGAATTGGCACCAATGCAGTGCTGCAATCTTCTTATTATGAATTGAGTGGTATTGTCTATGACTGCGGCACTTATCGAAGAACATGCTCTGACAATTCTCCCTCGTATATCGTGCAAATAGTAAATATTCGCCGAATACGGCTTATCCACCTAACGTGCCACTGAAATGTAAACACCATTCGACGGGTCGCAATACAACACTAACAGGAACGGTAAGACTAGCATCGTCGAATCAAGCGAATGTCAGTTATGTATTCCTTCGAAGAACAAGTCGATATGTTTCTCATTTACGGAGAATGCCAACGAAATTCAGTGACAGCTAGAGACTTATACGCTGAGAGATATCCTCAACGTACCCACCCTACACGTCTTACATTTCAATGTGTGCCACTCTTGAGTTATTCTTGGTGGCAATGGTTAGTGACTGACTCTGTATACAGAACAACAGTGGTCCTGTCACATTTCCTGAGGCACTCCTGACGATATCCTTGTCTCTGATGAACACTCGCCATCGAGGACAACACACTGGGTCCTATTATTTAAGACGTCTTCAAGCCACTCACACATGTGTGAACTTCTACTATGTGCTCGTACCTTCGTTAAGAGCCAGCAATAGGGCAACGTCTCCAGTGCTTTCCGGAAATCCATAAATATGGAATCTGCATGTTACCCTTCATCCGTAGCTTGCACTGTGTTATGTGAGACAAGGGCAAGCTGAGATTCGCATGAGCTATGCTTTCTAAAACCATGCTGATTCGTGTGCATAAGCGTCTAGGTCTCAAGAAAGATTATTACATTCGTACAGAGAAAATGTTCAAGGATACTGCAGCAAACCGAAGTTAGGGATATTGGTCTGTAACTCTGCGCGTTCGTTCTTTTACCCTTCTTATGTACTGGAGTCACCTGCCCTTTTCTCCAGTCGTTTGGGACTTTGTTCTGGGTGAGAGACTCACTATAAATGCAAGCTAGGTAAGAGGTCAGTCCCATAGTCTGTAAAATCGAATTGGGATTCCATCCAGACCTGGCAATTTATTTGTTTTCAAATCTTTCGGTTGTTTCTCTACGTCAGGGATGCTTATTACTACGTCGTCCGTAAGGGAGTCTGTGCGATGGTCAAACGACGGTATGTTTGTACGATTCTCTTGTGTAAACGATTTGCACGGCGGAGAGCACTTCATACCATTGCTCGATGTACTCCTTTCAGTTCGACCTGCTAATCTACGGAAGGGAATAAAGCAGTTGGAGGAAGCTTTCTTACCATTAGCAAATTCGGAGCTGAAAGCTCACACTGGGCGTGATAGTTCCACGTTCCACTAAACGCCGGATGTTTTGTACTCTTCGGCAGTTTGGCCCCGTCTTTTGCTGAGAGTACTCGCAACTGTTCCGGTATTGTCGGCATATCAAGCTCAATAAATAAATACAGAGTTTAATTCAAAATAAAATAAGTCTACTCGAGAAAATGACTTCCTTTAGGAAATTCTCAGCGGCTGTGGAACCGCATATACGAAGGACTATTTGTATCGGTGGCTGCTCTTCGGGGATTGAGGTTTCCGTTTACACGACGAGTTCCAAGTCGTAAGGTACGACTGTCGGAGATCAGTCAATAGCTGTCGGAGAGTGCCGGAGAGCTAACTCTTGGTGCTGTTTAGTCGGCGACTGACACTGCGAGATTGGAAAACTCTAGCGTGTATCCCAGTATACTCATTATCCCTGTGCGAGGTACACAATGAAGGCAGCAAACCTGTCGCGCTGCCTTCTATGTATACAGAGTCGCTATACAGCGTGTTTATAAATTAGTTCTATAAAAGTAACCTTTAATTGTGAGAAAAGGTAAATAACTCACAGAAATATAGCACTGAATGCAGTATATCTACAAACTTCATTTACGTATATCCCATGGGGACACCTTTTGTAGCACGACAAACGTCCCATCTATAATCAGGTTCCCTTGCAAATAATATGAAGCAAGTTCTGACGTATGGTGGCTGCTGACTGTGTTATCCGTTGTCTCAGCTCGTCGACATTTCCTGGAAGCGGACAAACAGACACCGTGTCTTTAATGTAATCCCACACACAGAAGTCCATTCGGGATAAATCAGGTGACCATGGAAGCCAGAATACTATTCCAACACGTCCAGTCCAAGTCGGCACATTCCTACGGAGATGCGACAGTTTCACGACGACAATGCTCTGCACGTGTCCTGTCTTAACTGAGTCGTTAGATGAAGTTCAAGCACGCCACGTGAGGTACGCCAGTTACAGTTGGCTCGGCGAAAAAGAAAGGAAAGGACCTTACAGCCGGTGCAGCTTAAATCGCAAAAAAAGTGGTCTCTGCTCACTGCATATCCGAACATTATGCCAATTCACTTTACCGCTGGTATGGAAGGTGCCTTCTTAAACATTTATGTACAAAACTCAGCTCGTTTTTCCTTGTCACTCTGTCTTGTAGCTTGCAACAGTTCCAATTTGTAGCATTTGAATGACACGCCTTACCGTAATACCTTCTACAATGTAACACTAGGCATATTCACTTCTTAGCTGGCACATCTCGTTGATTTAACCGGACTACTAAAGTAAAAAAAAATTGCTGTACTTGTCAAATTGCTGCGTCAGAGGCTGCTGACCGAACGTGATACGGCGTCCTATGTGATACCCACCCAGTTTCGGTGAAGTGATTGCAACAGTTAATAACAGTTTGTCTCCGAGGTGCTGGCTTGCGATATTTAGTCCTGAATTGTCTTTGAATTGTAGTAGCGGATTTGGATTTATGAAACCATAAACAATACTGTGCACGCGATGCACCGTTGTACGACTCCATAATGACCACTGGAATAACTCATTTGGGCACGCCACCTGGTGGGAACGCCGGGAACTAACAGTATTAGTGCCGGCCGAAGTGGCCGTGCGGTTAAAGGCGCTGCAGTCTGGAACCGCAAGATCGCTACGGTCGCAGGTTCGAATCCTGCCTCAGGCATGGATGTTTGTGATGTCCTTAGGTTAGTTCGGTTTAACTAGTTCTAAGTTCTAGGGGACTAATGACCTCAGCAGTTGAGTCCCATAGTGCTCAGAGCCATTTTTTGAACAGTATTAGTCAGCAATAAAAGCTGAAGACATACTACATTCGGTGCTTTATCAAACATTTCTGTAATTTATTTGCCCTTTTCACAGTCAAAGATAACTTTAGTGTAACTAATTTGTAAACATCCTCATCTATATACACTCCTGGAAATGGAAAAAAGAACACATTGACACCGGTGTGTCAGACCCACCATACTTGCTCCGGACACTGCGAGAGGGCTGTACAAGCAATGATCACACGCACGGCACAGCGGACACACCACGAACCGCGGTGTTGGCCGTCGAATGGCGCTAGCTGCGCAGCATTTGTGCACCGCCGCCGTCAGTGTCAGCCAGTTTGCCGTGGCATACGGAGCTCCATCGCAGTCTTCAACACTGGTAGCATGCCGCGACAGCATGGACGTGAACCGTATGTGCAGTTGACGGACTTTGAGCGAGGGCATATAGTGGGCATGCGGGAGGCCGGGCGGACGTACCGCCGAATTGCTCAACACGTGGGGCGTGAGGTCTCCACAGTACATCGATGTTGTCGCCAGTGGTCGGCGGAAGGTGCACGTGCCCGTCGACCTGGGACCGGACCGCAGCGACGCACGGATGCACGCCAAGACCGTAGGATCCTACGCAGTGCCGTAGGGGACCGCACCGCCACTTCCCAGCAAATTAGGGACACTGTTGCTCCTGGGGTATCGGCGAGGACCATTCGCAACCGTCTCCATGAATCTGGGCTACGGTCCCGCACACCGTTAGGCCGTCTTCCGCTCACGCCCCAACATCGTGCAGCCCGCCTCCAGTGGTGTCGCGACAGGCGTGAATGGAGGGACGAATGGAGACGTGTCGTCTTCAGCGATGAGAGTCGCTTCTGCCTTGGTGCCAATGATGGTCGTATGCGTGTTTGGCGCCGTGCAGGTGAGCGCCACAATCAGGACTGCATACGACCGAGGCACACAGGGCCAACACCCAGCATCATGGTGTGGGGAGCGATCTCCTACACTGGCCGTACACCACTGGTGATCGTCGAGGGGACACTGAATAGTGCACGGTACATCCAAACCGTCATCGAACCCATCGTTCTACCATTCCTAGACCGGCAAGGGAACTTGCTGTTCCAACAGGACAATGCACGTCCGCATGTATCCCGTGCCACCCAACGTGCTCTAGAAGGTGTAAGTCAACTACCCTGGCCAGCAAGATCTCCGGATCTGTCCCCCATTGAGCATGTTTGGGACTGGATGAAGCGTCGTCTCGCGCGGTCTGCACGTCCATCACGAACGCTGGTCCAACTGAGGCGCCAGGTGGAAATGGCATGGCAAGCCGTTCCACAGGACTACATCCAGCATCTCTACGATCGTCTCCATGGGAGAATAGCAGCCTGCATTGCTGCGAAAGGTGGATATACACTGTACTAGTGCCGACATTGTGCATGCTCTGTTGCCTGTGTCTATGTGCCTGTGGTTCTGTCAGTGTGATCATGTGATGTATCTGACCCCAGGAATGTGTCAATAAAGTTTCCCCTTCCTGGGACAATGAATTCACGGTGTTCTTATTTCAATTTCCAGGAGTGTACGAAGCATGGTTTCCGGTGGTATGTACTAATAGAGGTCTCTGGAGCTTCCAGCCGCGTCAAGTGGTTTGAAATGCACGTTGCTTTCGGCCGATTACTCGTCGTCCATATTCGTGTGATGACTGTCTTTTGGTTGCCGCTATCGTCCTTCGACAGCCGCGCTGCTTTCTGTGACGTCACTGGTTATTGCTTCAGTGACACATAGAATAATCTGTTGATCCATCATGGACTGGGGACATCGGCTGATTAACTAATTGTCAATATCAATGAAATTCTCCAACAGCCAAATAACTGCGATGTTATTTTATTTTATTTTGAAGGCTACCAGTTTCGGCATTCCACCAAGCCATAAACAGGCCCCATACGCATCTCTCCAAATAAACGAATGTGTCATATAGTGCCATAAATCTCCGAATGTCGTGAATTCAATCGTTGCAGTAGTGCTTCATTCGAAGTCTTGATAGCAACTGTTACTATCAAATCATCGAGTGAAGCACTAGTAAAACGACTGAATTCACGACATCCAGAGATTTATGACACTACCGTTTCTTTGGAGAGATGCATATGGAGTCTGATGATGACATAGTAGAACGCCGAAACTGGTAGCCTTCAAAATAAAATAACATCGCAGTTGACATCTTCAACTTTTGTAGTCCTGTCTTCCTCAGTTGCGTGTAATATTACGGTATTTTTATAATTTTTACTTATGGACCGTCTGACAGCAACTGAATAAAACACAATTTTAGTGCCATACGCGTTTCGCCTTTATTTTCTGCAAGGCATCATCAGTGGCAGATTGCGTGGACAGTTTCTTACATATTACGCCCTGTTGCATTTTTGGTGTTGTTCTTCTTCTTATGAATGCCAATTTGTGGTTTTTTCCCATTCCACAGCACTATGAACTGAACGCTTGTTTCAATGCAATCAGTGCGTACTTTTGGTACTCTGAGAAACCAGCGGTATCAGGGCTTGCTCCAGAAAACGGACATTCGAAGAGAAATAGAGAAATGAGTTATTACACGGACTAGTAGGTTCTGGGATAGCGTCGTTAAAGAAACGATCGAGATAAAAATTTTTGCCAGCACCCTCAATGAAGACGGCGGTCTACAGGTGAGCACGGCTTGGGAACTGACCATCGGAAGGTTGAAGCGAGGGCGGCGGACGCGCAACCAAGACGTCATCCTGTATCAGTGGTACCCAACTTGGCGTAATTACCCCCTGAGGGGCAAAAGGAAATTTTCTGAGGGGTAAAAACTAAATGATTCAATTCTGTTTCAGTCACGAAACTAAACAATTTTCCAAAGATCATTACTATTATCACAATTTTGTAAGACTCCAATGCTGATTATGTAAGTTATGAACAAGTACTTTTTCTCAATTAGTAGCATTAATGCGGTGGAGGTTGCAGGTTTCTCACGTAGTCCACTCATTACACACGTACGTTGTGCTTTGTCCCGTACATCGCTGATGGTAAAAGTGAGACATATACGTAACAAATGTTGCATATCTCAAGAAAATATCTTCTCCAAGTTGTAGATAATATCTGCAGTAGTCCAGAAACTGCTTCATTACTCGCTTCGAAACAACAGCAAGACACAGCAGTAACTACATAAGGGCTACTATAGTGCTGTACGGAGTGTTACTTCTATTATAGCGCACAGTTTTAAATTGGTTGATTTTAAGTTGGGTCGGCATGTCCACGTCAAGCAAGTGGCGCAATGGAGAGGAATAATGCAGGGGAACTACGTTTTGTAAAAAGTGTCTATCCTCACAGTAGATAGCTTTCTTATCTGAGTTGTAGGTAGCACTGGTGCTGCACCACGAATTCCTTCGTCATTCATTCCAACAATTCCCCCCCCCCCCCCCCCTTCCCCACACACAAACAAATCAAATGTCAATCATCTTTCATCATTTTAAAATATTAAAAGTGTTCCAAGAAAAGTCTTTCATTCTCCAGTTAGGTGCTAAAGTTGGTGATAATGTAGGAGAGGGGGCGGAAACAGACGACAGGGTGGGGGAGAGAGCGGGGGTACTGGCTAACGTCTGACTGCACACGGTGCTGGAGCGAGCAGTAGTGACGTCATAGAAGGCAGCGCGGCCTTATGCGACGGTAGCAGCAAGCAAAAGACTGTCACTACTTGAAAATGGTCGAGGAATACTTGGCCGAAAGTTCGTGGATTTTACACCACATGGCGCGGCTGGAAGCTCGACAGAATTTTACCCTGCATTTAACCATCAGGGTTTTGAGGGAATAACCGCCTTTTAAGTTCCCTGGACATCTCTGTCACCCTATTTATGAGCTGTACTGACCTGTTACCACCCTAGATGCACTTCTTTGAAAGTCTGCTCTCACCCCTACTTGACAAGGACTCCAAAACCTGGAGCAGTACTGTAGAAGTGGTCGCACTATGTGCCTCAATGGCGAAATCTCTTTAGAGATCCACTGCAGTATCCTGAACCATTCCGACAAATTTGAACTATCCACTCGCCTTCTCTGCTTGTCCCGTTTCATATCGCTTCCTAGTTTTAAACCATGTAACCCGCTAATCTTGTAATCGTATACCATTGTTATTTTTAACACGGTTTTAGCACATCGCTGTCTTGTCGGTGTGTTAGTACGGTACAAATTTTTCAACTGATTTTAAACTAACTTGCGGATGAGCTAGAGATTTGAAATTTTCAATATATGTTAGAACTGGATGACAATGCGATACTAATTCGCTTTCTTGTCTGGTGTGTGGCGGAGGGTGCTTTGTATACAACAGCTACTTCCCTCTTTTTTTTTGTTCCAGTCGCGAATGGCCCGCGATAACAACGACTGCTGGGGAGCCTCCATGTGACCTCCAGTCTCTCGAATTCTTATCTTCCCGTCTACTCCAGAGATATATGTAGCAGGAAGCAATATAACGGATAACTCAGGAGAAGAGAAATTGAAGTAAATCTGAAACGTAGCACGTGTCTCTGTTGTAATCTCGTCAAAATGTTTGAAAAGGATTGAAAGATTTCTCTCTCTCTCAAACACACACACACACACACACACACAAGCGCGCGCGCAAAAAACTAAACACATGAAAAAATTATTTAAATAAAAATCTTTTTAATATAAGACCTTTTTTAAAACGGATTAAAAAGTAAAATAATTTCTGGGTACCCCATACAGATTTCTAACCCAATACATACAGTCCTGTAAATTTGTGCTTGTGAATTTTTAATGGCTATGACAATATTTGTAACATTTAAAACGAAAAACATGGCGCATGCAATAGATAATAGTAAGGAGTGTAGAGAGTAGCTGTCGTTGAGAAAAAACATACAATGGTTCACATCATTTGCAATGCTATAAAATTGTTGGTAACTTAGCTGAACTATTAACGCATCAGTTATCTATCGCATGCTCTCCATGTATCTCGTTTGAAATTTCGCAAGTACTGTCACAGCAATTAAAAATCCACAAGCACAAATTTTCAGGTCCATTTGTGTGGAATTAGAAATTTGTATAGGGCTACGAGAAATTAATTTTAAATGATTATTTTCTTTCCTACGGGCACTACCTTGCAAGTACCTACATTTAAAGAGAAATACCTTTTATTACACCGAGTATCTCCCTATTACTATCCAATGACGATATTTTCCTGTAGATAGCAGCATCATTACAGTGTGACGGTGCTCCTGGGCCTATGTGATGAGAACATAAGCGATCGTAATACACCTCCTTCGTGCACACCTGATGTTACCCCTCTCATTCGCCGTCCAGTGCAATGTAGTGCCTTCTGTTGGATAAAAATACTTTCAGTCGATCACAAATCAGCGCATCGGACGCTAAGGTAATGTCGAATGCCTTTCGAAAACGGGATCTACCTGTTCAGCTGCATCTGCTATTCATTATAGATACCGATTGTGAATAAACCGAGCTGTGTTGCACGCAGCGTGGTTTTTCTTCGTTCCTTGCTGTTTCTTCGAGACATTCTTTTCTTCCAGAGGCGCCATAATGTACCGGCTTCAAATATGCTCCACAATCCTGCAATGGACGGACGCCTGTGGTATTGACCCGTAATTCTGTGTATCCGTCCTTTAGCCTGCGCAAGAGATTCTCGGTAAACATGAGACAGTGAAGTTTTTAATTCCTAAGGATATACAACGTAAAACCTGACTGAACTTTGTGAGCGCCTGGTGCCCCTGTGGGGTGACTGTCGGCAAAACACTAGTAGCAACAACCGAAACATTCGGCTCTTTTCGAGGAATGGAAACTTTATTTTGTGTTCATTAATACACAAAGCTAGTCGTGGCCACTTTTCCTTAACACAGTACTACTTACCATTCAGTCTTGACTACTCAAAAATGTTTATCTGCCATTCACGCAACAAGAGCCTGCAGAACACACGAACAGGTAACATGAAGACTGTCTAAAAGAGTTTATTACCTATAAACCTCAGCCAACTTGTTGAAAACTCGGGTAACTGATGGCAGGCTATGTTTTTCGCGAAACAAGGTGAAGTTGAATCTGGTAAAATATACGTCTATCGCGCATTGGACGTTCATAGATACACCATGCCCTTCTACAAGACTCAAACAGGCAGCAACCGGTAGTTTCACAAGTTGAGGGTCTGGCGTTGTTGTTGTCGTGGTCTTCAGTCCAGAGACTGCTTTGTCAAGTTGTGCCACAAATTTCTCTTCTCCCCAATTTTCTTGCAAGTCTGATATTATTCCCGATTTCCACTTCTATTAAGGGGATACGGAATCACCTATCCCCGCAATGTTAATATATGCCTACTATAGGGAACATTTTCTCACAAACTACTGGAGACAGAGAGGTAAAAATTTTACTGTATGTGCATTCATATGTTACAACAATACTGAAACAACAGTTTATTGTCAAAGTATTTTCTTACAGAGATATTGTACATTTATTTTTAAGTAAATTTTTTCCATCGCTTTTTACTAGACTATCACCCCTAAGTCTTTTGTAAATCAAGTAATTAAAAAATCGTTGTTTCAGTATGTAATAGGGACCTATGTCACTACGTCATAAAAATTTCAGACTTCTAGGTTGACCAGTACCTGAGATAATGTTCCTAGATGAAGTAAAAAGTAAACTTACGGGAAACGGAGAAAGAAGATTAAAACATTCCTGATCCGTAGCTAATACCTCCTTCACAGTCTTCATAATCATCTTCAAGTCTTCTTTTGGCACCCCTCTGCACCTGTCTTGCTTTTTTCACTAATGTCTTGATTATATTATCAGCATGCCTTAGTCTGTGCTGATCTAAAAAGAACATAGCACGTACCGTACGGGAACCAACACACATACCCAACTTTTGAAGGACCTGGCATTTAGTTATATTTCCAAGATTGAAGGTTGCCACAGCATCATACACACCAAAATGTAGTGTATTAATTCCGACAAACACTGTTTTTGGGAGACGATGCCATATCACACTATTCAAGCACTCGTTGGGGTTCTGCGTTTTTCCGTGAAGACATTTCATCAGAAGACTTCTGTCAGCCAGATCTCTGAAAATGGGCTTTATTTCTGCCATGATGGCTGATGGTAGACTGTGGTGGTGAATGTATTTCTCTCCTGTTGTTAGTCCCCTATTGTATTTACACCAGCTGTTTTCACCTTTGGGGCACAAACCATGTTGTGGATGCTCATCCGTGGATGCGGTGTGGAAATATAAAGCCCATATAGCTCTCCTCATTTCTTCAAGATTGCCTGTATTTTGCCTGATTGCAAGGCCATAGCAGTTCTGAATGTGGTCTATTATGGAATCAGTCAATCTTCCTCTGCCATCCAAGGTTTTCCCATCATCTAGTTTTTTCCCTTTCATAACTGATTTTAACCTTCTCAGCCTGGCACCCATTCTCTTCTGCACATGTCCTATACATTCAAGTTTGCTTATATTTACACTGTTCCCATATGGTTTGCTTTCCAAAACTTCTTTGAATGCTTTAGAGTCACCATCTCCCAGATATTTGATATAGCGAACATTATACCACTGTGAAGAGCGATGAAAAATTTTCTTCACCCCAGCAACCTCCATGCCACCACTACTACCATAATAATTAGCAATACAGTCATCACTGTGTTCATTTTTCAGCCTGCCTGTGCACCTACAGTATTTAGACATTATTGCAACATCAATAACCTTGCCAGTATCAACACTAGTTGCTGTTACAACACCATTGTTGGAGGTGTGGCCCCTTTTCTGCCACGTGCCATCAAACGCCACTGTGAGGTCACGACTGCCGTCATTTTCTTCCACTGCTTCTTCCACAGCAACCTGCATTGACTTCTGTGCTACATCTTCAACTGCAGATCCTAGTACATAATTGTAAGCTTCAAACTTTGAAGGTGCACTTGGAAGATTTAGAACACCACATAGCATATCACCAGCTGCTTTGCCCTTACCAATTGCTCGCAATCCATAAACTAACCTAATATTTACACTATAAAGTTCAGTTTTCTTGTATCCATTATTTACAGTTACTGAAACCGAACTTGGAAACTTACAGCTGTATTTACAAACACTGCATATTAAATTAAACTGGGCAGCCAGGCCAACATGGGATTCTACTTTCAGAGAAACGTTTCCATGACATTTTTTGCAGCACAAACTGTTTTCAAGAGCTTCACACAATATATTCGTATCAATGAGTTCAAAAACTTCATTCCCTCTATCAAGTAAATTATATTTCTCTTCCAAATCTCTTAGTTTTTTATGAGAAGCACTGTTTTCATTTGGTGTAAGTTCGTTCGGCAAATCAGTAATAAGTGGATTCACATTTTCCAACAGTGATGATGATGAACTGCTTTGCTTTGCTAATGAATCATTATTTCTTTTCTTTTGCCAGTTCACACGCTTTTTAAATACTTTTGCTTTAGCTCTAGGCATTTTCACTGCGAAAAATGAAGCACTAAATACGAAATAACTCAACAACAACTACTTTCTTATATCACACTGTTTACAAAACAGTCCCGCCACAAAGTCAAAGAGTAACTTGAGGAAACCAGAGAGAAACATTTTCGGGCAACTAGTGTATAAATAGTCGCTGGAAACCGGGATATTTGAATTCATGTCACTTTAAAGGTACTGCCAAAAAGTTCATGGTCAGCCACGAGAGACGTGTATAACTAAAGCGCAATACCCGATCTCACAAATATATAAAAATAAAATAGTTATAATTGTAGTAGAGCTATGTATGATACGTCATTTTAAAGAGGAAACATGGCAGAATATAATACGCCAATAAAAAAAAATTCGATTTTTTAACCCAAAATCCGATTCCGTATCCCCTTAAATAACCACTAGCCCGTCAGTTCCAAAGAGAAAAGTGCCATTATTCCTGTTGTCACGCAATATTTTCCGCAGGCGCCGCACAGAAATTTATACGAGGTCTGAACCGTCTGAAAGGTCTAAATACAAAAATGTCACTCGAAACGGTCACATTCATAAACAACTACAAAACATTAGCATTGTCCCTTCCACAATAGGACATTTAACAAAAACTGCCATGCGATGCTCCACGCACACTGATACGGACTGACTGGGCACTGTGCTCGACACAGGTTTATCGCCAGACAGCGCGGCGTAGCCGGATCCACTGCTCCGGAACGACACGGACGTCATGCACGGGCGTGGACGACTGAGGGAGCGCCGAAACTTCCCTCGGCAGGCCCTCCGCTTGAGTCTGAGAGAGGCTCGTCGCGCCATACAGAAACTTAAATGGCCCTCCGAAATTGGAATTTACTCTGGTGACAAATTTTTATACAGAAGAGGAAATTTCCTTTGACATGACGAAGCTGATTTGAATCCTCTACTCTTATAAATATGTAAGGTACTATGCTTCAAACTGAACCGTTGCAGACTCACCTCCGACAGTGCCGATTCAAAATATTCTACACCTTGAACTGTTACAATAACAGACATGATAATTGGTACATTTTTTTAATATCATATAATAATCAAGATCCTGCAATTTATCATTTATTCAATTATCGGAAATGGTTAATAATCTATGAAGTTTTTCTATTTTCGTACAAAAAATTCGAACTTTATTTAATAGTATGGAAAATACTGAAAATTATTAAACGACGTTTTCAGGAGGATTTTTCCTTGCTCAAATACACATATTAGTAAAAATTTAGTTTTGTAGCTTTTGTAGTTTCGCGGCAATCAAAATCACGAAAAAGCTTTATTTTCTCATCAACCAATATTATACTGCTTACAAACTATGGATACTTTACTTTTGTATATATCTGATAATATGACACTTCTTTCGAGATAAGTTAATGAACATTCACTTTAATGACATGGTGTTGCGCAACAGCTGTCACGGCTGCTGCACTGACAGGCAGACTCCAACAAGACGATGGTGGCCGGAAGGGGGGCAGGGGGGATTCCCGTTCTCTCTGAGCGCGTGAAGAAATGAATCACCGTACTGCTAGCACGTAACAAGCACACTTATTCCCCACACTTCTTTTTCTCCCTTGGCACATTATGCGAGGTGTGTACACTGCAAGTCAAGACGCCTGGGACGGATTAATACACCTTTAGGAACCGGAGGAACTGTTTACAATATGGAAGAGATTAACTTGCCTTCTCGGAGCAGCAGCTTATTCATGTGAAGTGCAGTACATGTTGTTGATTGTTTCGCTGCAATTTAAATAATTTCGGATCGTCGATGTCATTTTGTTTCGATTCAAATCAACACATTTAGAAGCTTACTTTCTTGTACACGTATTGTTTGGGCTGGTTCTGGTGAATATTATTAAGGGAGGAGGAATTGACGCGAAGTCATTTAATTCTAGTTTCCTCTATTTAGTGCCCCACTGAAATCTACAGTTTGATGTAAGGTACAGTTCAAAAAATGGCTCTGAGCACTATGGGACTCAACTGCTGAGGTCATCAGTCCCCTAGAACTTAGAACTACTTAAACCTAACTAACCTAAGGACATCACACACATTCATGCCCGAGGCAGGATTCGAACCTGCGACCGCAGCGGTCGCGCGGTTCCAGACTGTAGCGCCTACAACCGCTCGGCCACTCTGGCCGGCTGTAAGGAACAGTCAAATGAAAACGAGACACATGGAAAAACGGCAAAAAAGCGTTGATTATTGCGTCAAAAGCAATCGCCACAATTGTTGATACATTTATCCCACTGAGAGACAATACAGCCAATGGCTTCATGGAAAAATGTTTGCCGTTATCTATGGAACGATGATTGTACCCAGGCACGCACTACTTCTTCCGAGGCAAATCGGCAGCCACGAATGTTTTTCTTCAGGGCTCCAAAACCAGGGAAATCTCGTGGGGAGAGATCGGAACCGATTTGAGTATGTGTAAGGGCTTCCCAGCCAAACTTCTGCAGCACAGCATGTGTACCCGCAAACCTTTTTCTATGGTGGCACTGACCGTCTCGTCGGAGTGGGATAAATGTGTTAACAATTATGTCGATTAATTTTGAAATAATAAACAGTTTTACTTACTTTTTTTCCAATTCTCTCCTTTTCATTTGACTGGCCCTCATTTCTTTGTAACCTGTGAGTATTTATTTGATACTGACTTACTCTTCCTAGTTCCAGTCACTCGAATTTTCTTTCCGCAGGACCATTTTTCCCACCAATACATATTACAGTATCATGATTTGAGGCAGAACGTAATCGGGGAGAGGTGATTGACGAAAAAAATTCACGAACCTCAATTAAAAAAAAATTTCGGAACGCATGGAAGTCGGCCAGAGTTCTGTACTATTTAACAGCCGTATCCATGTAAGTGGTCGAGGGTGACGCGAACAGAGTAGCGTTTCGCCATCTTTATGCCAGATTGACTATCGCAGTTGGTGAGATGTCAAGATGGCAAGCAAACTTTTGAAAGACCTGTCTCCTTTGTTCTTTTGACATTTCTTTTATTTTTTATATATGGTAATATTTCATGAATGGTTAAAATAGTAAGTTGCTTAATAATACGGGACTGTATGTAATGTCCGTGTAGTTTTCAGGTCTTCTTTTGAGTTGCGCTTACCAGTTAGCTAAAGCCAATATCATCAGACACTACGAATCAAGACTTTCATAGTAACCAATCACTGAAACGTAATCTTCGAGGCAAAGGAATCGTTTTACCCACACAGGAGAAACTGGGAACAGTTATTGCATGTGTGTCGACGTGTGTGTAGGTGGACAGGTGCTTTAATCGTCCTAGCATGCACACCGTAACGCGCACAAGGGGCGATATGTTTCCTGCGTTTTGCTTCGTCGCCATGTGCAAGAGTTAGTTGAATCTTTTCCGTGCTTGTCAAATCTACCGAAACCGTTGACTTCCTGAACCTTAACAAAATATAAGTTTTGGCATTTCGGACACCTTCAACAGAGAGAACACGTTTAAAATCTCGGCACTTTCCGCAATGCAGATTAGTCGGCTCTGTCAGCAGACCACACCCATCTGGCTCTCGGATAACCTTGCCGCGGCTCCTCTGTTCCACCTCCGTCTTGCTGGTGACGGCGGTCTGCCAGTGACAGACAGAAGGCGTGTCAAACCAGCGTACCAATTAAAGTGCGCATCTCTTGTATACTTTATGTGGTATACTTAATAAGTTTCATCATTTGTCGCGCTACTGTTCTTGACCTACATAAATGATTTACAAATGACAAGAGAGAACTAGCAGAGGAAACTGCGAAGTTCGCTGACGATACAAGTGTTTTGATAAAGAGAATCCGTAGCAGAGATCGCCAGGAGAAAAGTGGTACAGGCTTACGAGGTGTGATCGAAAAATACCGTGAATGTATTTTCAGCTGCAGTTGCTGACGCTACAACCATCTGACATAATTTGTCCGACAGCCTGATCCGCTGAGAAAGGCAGCATCAAGTTGGAACGTGTGCCGACTATTGCCTCTCAGCGTCCAGAGACGCTAGAGTGAGGCTGTGTTTACTATTTCTGTCGCGCGTCATGGATTTAGAACAACGCGTGAACATTAATTTCTGTTTCAAACTGAAAAAACGCAAAAAAACTCACTATATGTTGAACTTTGTGTATGGCGATAATGCTATGACTCTCAAGATTGCTTACAAGCGGTATGAGCGATTTAAAAGCGGAAATGAGTCAGTAGAAGACAGGCAACATTCGGGACGTCCACTAACCTCAAAACCAGAAGAAAACGTGCAAAAATTTGTTCGTTCAAACAGGCGAATAACTATTCGAGAACTTACCGAAGAACATAGTACCTCGTACGACTCAGTGCAAAACATTTTAACGGATAATTTGCGGATGAGACGACTGACTGCAAACTTCTTTCCATACTTGAGAGCGATGAACGGAAGTAAGACGGCGCGCCAGTCTGCACGGAGCTGAAGGATCGTCTTCATTCAGAACCGGACCCTACATCCAAAACTGCAACTGGAGATGAAACTTGCGTCTCTCGGTTACGACCCTAAGACAAAAATTCCGTGTTCCAAACGGAAAACCAGCGAATTTCCTCGCCCTAAAACGGAACTTCAGGCAAAATCGAATATGAAACTCATGGTCACTGTTTTTGCGGAATTGAGGGCGTAATGCGATCGGAGTTCGTTCCAAGGGGAACAACTGTAGACACCGAATTTTGCAAGGGCGTAGAGTAACGCTTGCGAAACTATGTACGAAGAAAGCGACCAGAAAAATATGGGCCAGTGGTTTCCTTCTTCACTTTTGATTCGTGAATTTTTTGCCACCTGTCAGCATCCGTCTCTCACCAGATTTAGCGGCATGCGACATCTGCCTCTTCTCAAACATTAAAACCGTGCTCAAAGAAAAATGTTTTGACACCAGTCCTGACACTAAGAGGGGTACGACAGAACAGCGCCAGCCGGTGTAGCCGAGCGGTTCTAGGCGTTACAGTCTGCTACGGTCGCAGGTTCGAATCCTGCCTCGGGCATGTGTGTGTGTGTGTGTGTGTGTGTGTGTGTGTGTGTGTGTGTGTGTGTGTGTGTTGTCCTTAGGTTAGTTAGCTTTAAGTAGTTCTAAGTTGTAGGGGACTGATGACTTCAGAAGTTAAGACCCATAGTGCTCAGAGCCATTTTTTGACAGAGCAGCTGAACGCCCTTGCAGAATAAGCCTTCCAGAAATTCTTCCAGTGATGCATTCAACGTTGGAATAAGTGCATTGCTAGCCAAGGACAGTGCTTTGAGGGAGATTGTTTCTAATAAAATTATTCACTGTATTATTTGTTCACAACTCATACCATTTGCTCACAGAAAACTAACTCTTAATCTTACAAAAAAGGCTTGCAGTTAGTTTCAAATAAAAATGACAAAAGGGTCACAGAAATTGAGATCAATAGGCGCGTTCTAAACGAAACTCAGTGACGTGAAATTCCTAGGTGACCAGACTGCTAACAGACTGAACCTGCATTAGCACGTGAATAAATGAATGAAAGAGCTGTATTCTTCCTGCTTTGCACTTAAAAGTAGCTTTCACTGTGTGGAGCTGTAGCCGGAACTGCTTGCATGCTTGAAGGCCTCGTCCACGCTCTCTTCCTTGTTCTGCCGTTTATGTAAACTCCCAAGTGCTATATATACTGGGAATTTTGTCGAGGAAACAGGAGAACGTCAGGCCTTCAGGACGACAGGCTACTTGCCACATATTAGAACATTTTCCGGGAAGATAGGCAGAGTACTTCGAAAACGTAGGGTTAAAGTGATATTTCGTCCTCCATCAATAAGGCCGGCGTTCCTGGGATTGGTGGAAGTGAGACCTAGAGTTGCCAAGGCAGGTGTTTACAAGATTCCGCGCGAGTGCAGAAAATCGCATACAGGGCAAACTCGCCTGGTCCAGACCAGCTAAACGGCTGTCGCAGAACACTATTTCCACTGTCCATTCGATGTAATACAGTGCGATAAAAATTGTGGCCCATACTTTTAAATTTTAGGAACTCCATTACCAATGAATCAGGAGAAACATGACTGTCTGAGGCTCTCGTTTAATCGGGACGGCTGTTTCCAGTTGAATTCTGCACGGAATCCTGTCACAGAAAAACTTCATGCTATGCGTAGCTGACGCCGTTCTGCGGTTTCAACAGGTGGAGACGGTCGATCTGACATCGAAGAGGCGAGTCTTCGCCACGGAGGGCGCTGTCAGCAGCGCACAGATTTGCGCAAGCGCTCAAGTAACTCGAGCGCAGCGACAGCTGGGTACACCACGCATGCGCCAGATAGGTTTCAAGTACGAGCGCCCAGTGTTCTGTCGCCAGTATACACCTGAAGATGGGCGGAAGAATGTGCCCAAATATCGTGGCAGCAAGCTGCTGACATCTGGCAGTTCCCCATAAATTTTAAGGAACAGTCTAGCCTCCAAGAAAGTTGTGAATTCCGCTAATGTTCGTCTTAAATAGGTTAATTTTCTAGCATACATAGGGAACCTGAACACCAGTGACAAAATTTCAGAAGTAGTTTAGAGATATTTTCTGAGTGGTGTGGGAGAACCTAGGTCTCTGGTGCCTCACTAAGGAGTGTTTGCATTTCGTATATTTCTTATCTCCATTACTGCTGTATATGTATAGCATAGAAAAGAAGTGTACTACAGCAGTGCAGATGTTGACGGTGTGCACCTTGTGTCTGGATACAATGCCCTTCCATTCACTCACGGCAATTGCTGTCGACAACGGTAACGCCCACTTTACTCTCAGTCCTGAAGCCTGCATTCAGTACTGCTCGGTTGTGTGTGGGATTTGTTTTTCTGGCACTATTGGATGTACGTTAACAATGATATTGCACTGTGGATAGGTTGAGTGATGCACTAAATGTAGTGGTAGAGCAGCATGATGACGTTATGCTGAGATGCTCCCACAACGAGGACAACCACCTCACAATAGTTTTGCATCGCCTGAGGGTGGTTGCATATTAGGGTTTTTTCACTGTTGCAAGGTATTTTCACAGAAACAAAGATAACTGGGGTAAGAAAGTGAATAAATCATACCTACGTAATTACTCTTTAACGAGGCTTCTGATATTACGGGCCACTTACACGAAAATACTAAGAAAATATACCTGAACAATCTCCAAAATTTGGTCAACTGTGTTTGAGTGCACCCAGTATAGACACCTCACAGTATTCGCTGCAATCAACAACCAATAGACGAAAGCACCTGCGTAGCTTAAGAGAGAGAATAGTCTTTTTCTCAGAGCAGCTGCTTTTCTCCTTATTACTCATGTTGTCTAGCTGTGTCTGTATAACTTGTGGGGCTCACCCTCATGACAAAACTTTACACACGGTGTGTGAATGAACTGTTTCACAGGCCGAAGCAACGTCTTCAGCTTCTTAGAGTACGTAAAGGATTCGAGTATTTCCTTACATGTATAATGCTGGTTACTTTTCTGTGTACCGTAAAGTAAAAGCAACTATTTGTCACCCGCTTTAATGTCTTGTCATTCTGCTAAATGGGTCTATTACTGCGTCAAAAAGTCTTAATTACAATAAAATGTCTCGACAAAGTGTGTAAATATGTATAATTACATAGTCTAGTGCTTAGCGAACTGCGTGTTTACAGACTGCGCAATTGTGTGTTGGTGGTGCGTTTGCTTTCCTGTGCTACGTTCTTACTCGGTAGATAAGGAAGTAACAGCGTCGGTGCATCTGATCAAGACACATTGGAGGATAAACATGAATACCTCACCCGCCACTGGCGGTGATCTTTGTAACAAAGGCTGTACTCCATGTTTCACATTCGCAGTCACTAACTGCCAGGACTGACCTGTGACGGCCAAACACAACCACCGTTCCCTGGACAACCTAACCATCCATCCACGAGTGAACGCTGTTTGGCAAGCAGGCAGACGTTACGTCACCCACTACCAGGGTCGAATCTCCCGCGACAGCAGAGTTTACGGAGATGTACGCCGCTGTCTGCCATGCTGAGGCCGCGACGTTCACCAGCGATCATCCACAATTCCGGACAGTATTCATCAATCTCCACAGAAAGCACAGCGTGCAGCTGACGAAGACATTTTGTACGTCAGTGACATCCCCTGATCCTTTATTTCTACTAAAAAACGGCGCGACAAGCTCCTGGGACGTCACATACGAGAGGGTACTCAAAAGAAACCGAAGTTACTCTTTAAACTTATTTAATCACATTTTAAGCACAAACCTTCAACCCCATTCAAAAAACTCTCCGTCTGCACTAACACACTTGTCTGATCTCCTATTCCATTTTTTTTCGAAACATTGCTTAAATTCATCTTTTGTGATGCTTGACAGTGCCTCCGTCGTTTTTTCCCTTCATCTCAACAACATCAGCAAAACGCTTTCCTTTCAAGTCTATTCTCATTCTAGGAAGCCAAAAAACGTCGCACGGGGAGAGATGGAGTGAATATTGGGGGGGGGGGGGGGGTGGTTATACGAGCAGCGGCACTGTCATGACTGACAAACCAGTCACCCGACTGCCACAAATCAGATCGCTTCCGCTGCACACTGTAATATTTTCGAAACTTCCGAGTAGGAAGCCTGGTTACTTGCTTGTCCCCGTGGAACAAACCCTGAATGAATAAACGACTCCTCTCACATCGAAAAAACAAGCCATCATTGTCTTAATGTTTGATCTCACCTCACGAGCTTTCTTCGGGAGACGCGAACTTGAAGCCTTTCATTGCCTTGATTGTTGCTTTGAATCGGGACCGTAAGCATAGCACCAAGTTCCGTCATCTGTGGTAATTTTTGAAAAAAAAAAGTTTGGATAATTGTGGGACTTTTCTTTCAAAGCACAGCACGCTTCCACGTGACCTGCTTTAGTTCACCAGTCAGCAGTCGTGGAATGAGTGTGGCAGCCACGCTTTCCATTCCCAAATCGTCTCTCACAGTTCGCTGCACTGAACTCCAAGTCACTTATTACAGCTGCACAACTTATTCAATGGTACATCGTCGATCTTTGTTGACGACTGAATCAATGTTTTCAACATTTTCATGTGTTCGGGCATTGGAAGAACGACCAGAACGTTTGTCATCAAGTGGCATTTCACCTTTTTTGAAGCCAGAAAACCACTCAAACACTTCATTGTTTTATCCATAGCATAGTCCTCGTACACCGTTTTTATCATTTCAGTAGTTCCTGTTGCACCTTTCGCAGTGGTTAGCACACTGGACTCGCATTCGGGAGGATGACGGTTCAAACCCGCGTCCAACCATCCAGATTTAGGTTTCCCGTGATTTCTCTAAATCGCTTCAGACAAATGCCGGGATGGTTCCTTCGAAAGGGAGCGGCCGTTTTCCTTCTGCATCGCTCCCTAATCCGAGCTTGTGCTCCGTCTCTAATGACTTCGTTGTCGACGGGAAGTGAAACATTAATTTCCTCCTCCTCCTGTTCCACTTTTTCCGAGCAAAAAGCAGAATTTCAACGCCGTAAGATGTTCACGAAATTCAGCCACTGCAAAAACGACAATCACATAAAACAGTTATCAATATAAACTCTGCCGAAAGTAGTCCTGACATTCACCGACGGCTCTCAGCTTACCGACTTCGGAATTTTCTCCCTACGCGCTCCTAGCGATAGAACGCGGTACTGAAGAATCTCTGCCCACCATCAAATTATTTGTGTTTCTTCTAGGTGCTCCCTCGTAACAGATCTCAGAGACAGCAGTACTGGCGCTGCAGAGTCTGTGGAAATCCATATCATTCAGATACCGACGACCTTGAACATCACTGACTAGTGGACCGATAAAATTCGAAAAGTAAACCTCATGTTCTGTATGGCGTCGGTCACAATTGTCCAGCTATACCTACAGTTATCAAATGGCCGCTTCAAAATAACGCTTAAGATTGCAAGCGGTAGTACTACCAGCTGCATGTTACTCTGGAGACTGTGAAACTAAACCACAATGTAATGCTGTTTGCCACTAGGAGCTCTGCTACGAACACTTGGACTCACCAGCTGGAGAAGTACAGACCCATCGCAAAACTCACGCAGAGAGCACTCCTAATAAGGATGACGGGAGCCTCCAGTAACACACTCTCAGAGGCTTTTCTCGTCATTCTGCAAATTTGCCCCACTAACTTCAAAGTAAGATATCTTGTCGCAACATAATGGTTAAGGAGAGGTAAGTAAGATCAAGTAGAAAAAACTGCAGATTCCAGAAAAAACTAACTCGTTAGACCTTGATGAATGGCAGCGCGAAATGTACACGGGTATACGTGGCTGTAGATGTTGCAGGCAAAACTCGTGAGGTAGCCAAAAACCCAAGGGCGTCAACAGAATTCCACACAGGCAAAATTTTTAAAATCAGCTAGTCATTTCGTTTCAGATTTTTATTAATTACTAATTTTCATTAAGTTTAATGCCAAGTAATTAGGAATTTTTACTTTATTGTTAAGTTGTATTTTATTAATTATTAGCTTCAGTACTACATGAGCAGATCTAAACATCGAAAAAATAATACTATTACGTAGGAGATATTCAGTATACTCAATATATTGAACGAGCTGCTGTAGACTCACAAAAAATAATAAATGAAATGAAAGAAAATAAAAATATATCTTCGCGATGCAGTTGTTTCCAGTAATTTAAGACAGTGATTACTGTTAACTCATAGCCGGCCGAAGTGGCCGTGCGGTTACAGGCGCTGCAGTCTGGAACCGCAAGACCGCTACGGTCGCAGGTTCGTATCCTGCCTCGGGCATGGATGTTTGTGATGTCCTTAGGTTAGATAGGTTTAACTAGTTCTAAGTTCTAGGGGACCTATGACCGCAGCAGTTGAGTCCCATGGTGCTCAGAGCCATTTTGTTAACTCATATGCTCAGAAGGGAATACGAAATCTGAAAGTAATTTTGAAAAGTCTTGTTTATTTAGTCTCAAACCAAGAGACATGAATTTTACAAACGGAAGGGCTTCAACAGAATTCCACACAGGCAAAAATTTTACAATCAGCTGGTATGCATTTTATCTCCAAATGCGCTCAGCTACGAGGAAAGTTTTGCAGTGAAAGTACTTCGTTAAGCAGCTGATCCTCTCTGTTGCTTACAGAGAAATCCACAGTTTCCGAATGGTCTGCGCATTACAAGTCAACGTCTCAAAAGTGACAATACACACTGATTGTAAACTTTCCCTTCCAGACACGTTGGAAACTTTGTTTTTAAAACCCAGAGAAGATTACCACAAGCACTCTAGGCAATTTACACTCTTCTGTTTATTTCATTTCCTGCCCGTCCATTCGTTGTCACAGCATGAAATTTCAGAAGTCGGTCATGTGACTTTGATTCACGATTCCCGTTCTTTCTTTAGTGACGCAACGCGAGTGACACGACTTTAAGGTAACACCAGTTTAGCAGCAGACGGTTATGAGTTTGCAAAGACATCCGAAAAAGTTGTAATTGCATGGGAACGTTGCCATCCACTAAACAGTTTCATGACTCCCGTGACAGACTGCCGGGATAAACTACAGAAACGCGAGATATGACATCTCACATGTGGACGTTTTTACGCTGATGCGTTAACAAGATTGCTTTTATTTGACTGTGACTCCAACTAAAACGACAACGCTGGTGTAGGAGTAAAGGCTGAACTTTTACACCTGCAGTGTCTTCATCGTGTATCGACTTCATTTTGCAGATGTGACAAAACTGCCGTGTCACAGTCGAAAGACAAGTAATCAAAACAAATACCTTACTTCTGCCGCTTTCTAAGCTGCGTACAGGAGTTCTGGAAAATTAGCTAGCAGATAGCAGCCAACGAGGACTGCGGTATATCAAACGTGACAAAGCGACGCATTCATCAGCGGGCTGTCTTAAAAATGCCATGCATTGTAAGTTGGACTTTTGTTCTGTTGCATCGGACGATGAGACGAGCTGAGAAAAGATTCCAAAATTTTTGAAACTGTCTTGACTCCAGGCCAAGGTCATGCGTTGGAGGGTCATGCCTTGGTATCCTGGTAACTTCTTCAGTGTGTGTGTGTGTGTGTGTGTGTGTGTGTGTGTGTGTGTGTGTGTGTGCGTGTGCGCGCGCGGGTTTAAAAAATATTTTGTTATTTTAGTAATCTTACAATCATTTTAAGCTCACTCGTATCATCATATTTAAACACCTCGACGTCGTGCACCCATTTTCAGCCTGCTCGTTATCATTATAGTCTGCCGCTCTGAAATCCAATGACTCACAGCATTCAGCAGCAGTGGAAACGCAGCAAATCGCCCACTAGTTGGCAACTCGGAGCAGTGAGACTTAAGGACGATAACGTGGCTGTGCAAGCAAAAGAAGCGTGTGAGGTTATCACATAGTCCGCTAATTGCCCTCTACGTGTTTATCGCAACAGCTGTAAACCTGGTTTCGATCTGTTGATGTTGCCAGCCAGCGATTCACAGCTGTGCTTATATCGACATTCAGCACTCCGCAGCCTGTGTGTAGCTTCCCGAGATGGAGCACCAACGCCCAGTCAGAATTAAAGCAGCAACTGAGCGTGCCGTAACTTTCAAAATAGACTGCCGGACCCAGCCCCGAAACATTTTTCGTATGGTGAAAGTTCTATTAAATCGCACATTCAGCTGCAAAGAGCTGGAAGCAAATCGCAGAGTGTGGCCAGTTCATTCTTCAATATTTTCTTACACGAGTGCTGATACAGAAAAGTACGCAAGCCTCGGAAGAGCAGGGCGTTGGTACTAACACACGTTTAAGCTGTCAGTCGAGCAGCGATACGTGTTCGGTATGCGTGTTGCCCAAGGTAAGCGGGGTCCTGGGTCGACTCCCGTCCAGCGTTGATCTGTCAGGGAGCTCATTTACAGCGCACACCCCGCTACAGAGTGAAAGATACATTCTGTGTTTACGATGGCAAGACTGGACGCAAAGATCTTATAGGTGTGGACAGAAATCACCAAAAATAAATTTTTAATAATATTAAATTTACTAACGTAACATCTACGCCGATGCCAATAAAGACGCAGCAGAAGCTCCACTGGGGAAGGTTGCGGCCGCGCAGCTTTTAAAAGAACCATCTCGGCATTTGCTTTAAGCGATTTAGTGAAACCACACGAAAGGTAAATCTGAGTGACCGGACGGACGTCTGTACCACCGTCGTCCCAAATGAGAGTCCAGCGTCGCAACCACTGTGCCATCTCGTTCTGTCGGCGATGTGTGGAATTTATTGGCAGATAAAAGGTTTCTCTAGTGGACGAGTCAGTACCGGCAACACGGTGACATCAGGATAGTTAGCGTTAAGGAAGTTAAAAACAATACACTACAGCCGTCTGTCAGAACAAACAAAGTAAAAGAATGTTGCTCAGCAACAGAGCAGGATATCATCGGTCAAGGTAATTGTCACAACGTGCCTGAACGACATCACAGATGCAGAAATGAAGAATATATCTTTCAGAGACCTAAAAGGATATCAAGAAGACACTGTCAGTAATACGACGTGACACGAGAACTTACACCAATCCAAAGGAGTGAAAAATACAAAGTGGGTGATTTTATTTTATTCCAGGAGACCTTTTCAGTAAAAATACAGGGTGAACATTAATAACGCCGACAAACTGAACGGACGCGTTCCTGGCTGGAAATTCAGGAAAAAAGGTCACACGAACATGTAAACGGAAATGGACTGTGCGCGCGCAACAACAACAAATCGTCTCGGATAAACAGTTCAGAGCTGCATCGCATCCACGCCATAAAAGATGTTCAAAACGGCCTCCATGGCATCGCAGGAAATATGGATGGTAGCGGTTGTCAAGCACGATACACGTAATCGCAATTTGGCTTACACCATGTTCGCAGGCCACTTTCCTGGAGCTTGTACTGGGGTTCATCTCAGTATCCTGTAAAACCCAGTTCCCTAAATCTGGTGCACGCACGGTTTGCCGCCTCCCTGCACAGTCGTCTGTCCGAAAGGACACCCCCCCCCCCCCCCCGGTCACCACACAAACGCCTAAAAAGGGCTCGAAATGTCGTGTGCTGTGGTCGGTGTCTGTTAGGGCACTTGTTTTGGTACAGCCATCCCGCCTGTCGACCGTTCCCATCTGCTTGTCTGTACACAAACACAATCTCGGCTTGTTCCCGACATGAGCCGGCCGAAGTGCCCGAGCGGTTCTAGGCGCTTCAATCTGGAGCCGCGCGACCGCTACGGTCGGAGATTCGAATCCTGCCTCGGGCATGGATGTGTGTGATGTCCTTAGGTTAGTTAGGTTTAAGTAGTTGTAAGTTCTAGGCGACTGATGACCTCAGATGTTGAGTCCCATAGTGCTCAGAGCCATTTATTTTTTTTGTTCCCGACATGAAACCCGGACCATTCTGTTACTTACAGTAGGCTGCGTCGATCACACAGCCTGTGACGCACAAAGAACGCACGCCACGTGGCCACAGGGAACAGACGCTCGCCAGCCCCAGCGACCGCAGCAGCGACGCACTTCCCGACACAAGTTCGTAGCATCTTTTTCCTCCATTTCTGGTCCGAAATCCGTCCCTGCACTTCGTCGGTTTGTTAATGTTCACACTACATTTATATGATCGTTCAGCCAATGAGGTTTAGAATTTTTTTTTTAATTTGTGGTAAGGTCTTATGGGACCAAACTGCTGAGGCCATCGGTCCCTAAGCTTACACACTACTTATTCTAACTTAAACTAACTTACGAAAACCGCTCGGCTACCCCCCGCGGCTGAGGTTTAGAGCTTGCAAAGTGTCGAACTAGAACTTGCCGTAATTACACGGGGAAAGATTAGAAGTTTACGCCTTCCAGTAATTAAGTTTTCTTCGTGAAAGTGTCCACTGTGACAACGATGGCGCCTTTTTCCAATGAACTCTAGCTATATTGTGTATCGAACTACACGTGTCTGAGCAAGAGATTCGCGTAATACTTTTCTTGCTATACTATAACTTGCTGCCCACGAACTGCGACTGCAACACAGATAAAAACGCTTTCCTAGTGTACGTCTCCCGCAGGCTATTACATAGGCTGTTTTAGGTTTCAGGAGAAATACAAATGGAGCTGTTTCAAAACTAATGCAAAATATGGTGACAGCTTTGCTGAATCATTTCAAAACCTTAGCACGATTCGCATATACATTCAGTCATCGTGAAAAAAAAAAAATATTGCCTTGAAATGCAGATGGAATCGATAAATTAGGCACTACAGTAGTCAAGTGTTACGAACAAAACGAGCAACTATTAATAAAATTTACGAAATTTGTTCGGCCAAGGTACAACTCATGGCAAAGATTACGAAGCAAGTACTGATTAAATATCAACTGATATTAAAATTTCCAGGGCCAACTGCGTCTCAGTCCAAAGCGACATGCATGTTTGCATACTTGGTATCTACATTTGCGTTGGCACTAGTGTCAAGAGGGACACGTGTTGCAAATGCGTAAGCGCATTTCCATCGACCGGATGTTATGTATCTAGTTTTCAGAATGATTATCTGCATTTCTGCTTACCACACGAGGTCCATTTTGATAACGAGTATATCCACTGACTTATCCTACGTGGAAGTAAAGAATACGGCAAGGAAAAAGTAATGATAGTATTAATGAGCCAAACAGTAATAAGTTGGCAACTCTTTCGAAAATCACACCATGCTGACCCTAAAGCTTAGTCTCTGCAGCAGCGTTGAGTGACTATAGTGGTCGTCACGGAACTAGGAGGGTCATGGTCATCTTATCTACAGGGTGACAGCTATTGAACTGTATGAAATAAAACAGTCGTAACTTCTGCACGGTTTGCGTCAGGACGTTCAAACTGCAAGGTTGGCTGCGGGGCACGATTCGAATTAGTGTGCGCATGCATAGTTTGGTATAGCGACGAAGCCCACTTTCATTTGGATCGGTTCGCCAAAGCAACATTGGCATATTTGGGGGACTGGGAATCCTCATTTTGCTATTGAGAAGTCTCTTCACCTTCAACGTGTGATTGTGTGATGCGCAGTGTCTAGTCACGGAATAATCGGTGCGATATTCCTTGGTGGCACGGTGACTACCGAACGGTACGTGAAGGTTTTGGAAGATGATTTCATCCCCATTATCCAAAGTGCCCCTGATTTCTACAGTATGTGGCTCATGCAAGACGGAGCTCTACCGCATCGAAGCAGGAGAGTGTTTGATGTCCTGGAGGAGCAGTTTGGGGACCGCATTCTGGCTCTGGGGGAACCCGGAGGACACTGGAATGGGCCTCGACTGGCCGCCACATTTTCCGGATCTGAACGCAGGCGACTCCTTTTTGCAGGGCTATATCAAGGACAAGGCGTACAGCAACAACCTCAAAACCACTGCTGACGTGCAAACAGCCATTCAGCAGGTCGTCGATAGGATCGAATCCGACACTTCAGCGGGTCACGCTGAATTTCGCTGTTCGTCTGCGCCACATCATCGCCAATGATGGCAGGCATATCGAACATGTCATCACCTAAATCCGAGTATCTGCGGTGACGTTTACATGTTGAATAAAGTGTGTGCACGCCGTAGTTTGTAACTAGTTCACGTTTTTTTATATAATCCAATAACAGTCACCCTGTACTTACAGCTTAGGCAGTTAGTGATCATTTCAGAAAATATTAGACATCTCTATTGTTAGTATAAAATATGACGAAGTACTTTTCAAAATAAAATTTTTGCCAGACGTTACGAAAAATGTTACTAACATTGTATGAAATTTTCGACCAAAATATTTTTTTGAAACTTCCTGGCATATTAAAACTGTATGCCGGACCGAGACTCAAACTCGGGACGTTTGCCTTTCGCGGGGAAGTGCCTACCAACTGAGCTACCCAAGCACGACTCACGACCCGTCCTCACAGCTTCAATTCTGGCAGTTTGGAAGGTAGGAGACGAATTACTGGCAGAATTCAAGCTGTAAGGACGGGTCGTGAGTCGTGCTTGGGTAGTTCAGTTGGTAGAGCACTTGCCCGCGAAAGCCAAAGGTCCCGAGTTCGAGTCTCGGTCCGGCACACAGTTTTAATCTGCCAGAAAATTTCATATCAGTGTTCACTCTGCTGCAGAGTGAAAATCTCATTCTGGAAATATTTTTTTAATTCTCACTGCGAGGAAAACCAGAACCACTAACACATCCGGACTGGAAAAAAAA